>NC_058409.1:140450585-140750585 GCF_002201575.2 Neomonachus schauinslandi
TCAAGTATAATAATGAAATTCTGGAATGATTGTGATAGGGTTAACTTAGCTTTACAATTGTTCAGGCATAAGTACCTTGACATTTCTTGAAAATTGTACTGCATTCCATGCCTCCTATAACATTGCCTCCCCCATGGTCCATGTCAAAATCACTCATCATGTGATTATTTCTTGCATTTATTTTTTACTACATTCAGGGTTATAGCATTTGGATGAATGTCAAAGTCTATACAGAGATTATGACTTAATACTTAGGTCATCTCAATTTTAAATCTGCAACTCTATTATTGAAAGCAAATAACTGAGTGAAGAGTAAGGGAGAGAGTAGAAAATTAAATCCTCTCTTTTTTTCTTTTAATTTTTTAAAAAGATTTTATTTACTTATTTTAGAGAGAGAGAGAGCAAGCGTGAGCAGAGCGAAGAACAGAAAGGGAGGGAGAGGAAGAGAGAGAGAATCTTAAGCAGACTCTGCACTCAGCTTGGAGCCTGATGTGGGGCTGGATCTCATGACCCTGAGATCATGACCTGAGCCAAAACCAAGAGTTGGACGCCTAACTGACTGAGCCACCCAGGTGCCCCTAAATCCTTTCTTAAGTTGTATAGACCTAAATGCATGGTAAGTGGTACATATGAGTACAATGTAGCCCTTTCTCTGTTGCTGAAATGTATACTTACATGTTGCTTACATGTGATTCTGTGTCACAGGAAAAATGCTGTTAGATGGGACTGTTTTAAAATGTGAAATTGATTTTGAATGTCTCTCTGTCTCTGCCACTGTTCTGTAATGGCAGAAAAGCCTCAAAGTAGCTAAAGGACTATTGGGACTTCATTGCCACTGTGGTGTCTGTTTCATCATAGATTAAAACAAATGTTAGTCTTGTGTGTGAACAGCAAAAGATGCCAGGTGGCTTTGGCCTCAGGATAGAGCTGTGAGGTAGAATGCATAAGCAATAAGACCATTCCACTTACCCCTTTTAGATCTGCCACTTCCCATCTATTGTGGGATGACAAATATCTTTTTATCCTAGGGCAGTTGATTTAATACATTCTCACTGAGTCCAAATTATTGTCAAGAAGAGGGTTTCGTTTTCTCTTTTCATGATTTAATGAGGTGAAGTGAAGCCTATTATGAGGTGAAGTAAGGTTCCAAAGGCACCTGTTATTTATCTGAAAGTTATAAATGGTTTGGGACTTTGCAGCTTTGCTTTTCTAAAACTGCTGCAGTAATAGGCCAGTTGGTAGAAGGGAGGGAAAAAAAAAGGACAGGCTTCACAAGTATTAAGGATTTTGCTGACATGTCCACAGTCTTGGTGTCTGCTTGAAGAGTTTCTTAGATTAAAGCAAGAGAGTGGCAAATGAACATCAAAGCAATTAATCTCTGGTGCTCTTTGTTGGCTAGAGATAGTACAGTAAGATGTTGAGGGTACTTTGAACTGTGGTACATCATCTGGTGATGATGGTTCATCCACAGCTCACTGTGAGGTCTTCATTATAAACTGATTTTCCTGTTTCCTTGATCTTTGTTCTACTCCCCCAAGCCAGATTTTAGACATGCCTTAGGATGTATTATGCTTTTCCATGGTGACCAACATATAGTAGATGCTTAACAAGCTCCGCTTACTGGGTTGTTTTATAATTGTACAACAGAGGTTTTAAAAGAGTGAAAAGTAGTATATAATGTGAAGATAAAAGGACTTGCGAAGACTGTTGTGTAGTGGTCCTTCTCAGACTTCCTCTGGTGCAAGACAAGTTTGTTTTTTTTTTTTTTTTTACCTTAATCCATTGCAGATGAGAAATGAAATTTAAAAAAACATAAAATACCAGTCTGTATTTTTCCCTCTAGTTTCAGCAGACATAAAATTAATCGTCAAAGTACCATAAATATTTTCAAACACTTACTCTCAATTCTTATACTTAATTTATTGCAAACAGGTAACACTTGGTGGACTAGCTATGCTCCATGGACCACATTTGAGCCCCACTCGATTTGATCACACATGACTAGTTTTTATTTGTTATCCATAAAGTGAGTCATAATTTCACTGGCTTTGTATGTGTATCTGGCTCAACTATAAATATGTAATATTAGGGAAAACACTTTTAAAAAATATAATAATTTTATGTATGTGCAGTGGTGACAGGAACTTGGGTTATATTTTGATTTCTGAAGTTGAAGGATTTTCTTATTTTCTTTTTTCTTTTTTTTGGCTTGAATTATTTCACATATGCACACTGGCATGGCATATGGAATGGAAACATTGTAAATGACCACAAAGTAGTTTCCTGCTGCATTTATAGGTGAGAAATTCAAGAATCAGGTAAATGTAAACCGTAAGATCCTACGTTTTAAAACAAATGCATTCTTCTACATGTGTCTTTATCATAAACATTATTATATGTGCATAGAAAGCCATGTGGGGAATCCATAAATGGCTGCTAATGATGAGCAGTAGAAATGAAAGAAAAGAGTTAGTGCTAGAGGCCGAAAGAGGCCACAGTGAACTGGAAAATATGCAAGCCATCAAAGTGGAAGACTTGGGCAGGGGCCCAACAGTCAGCCTTCAACAGTCCAGAAGTTAATGGTCCGTGGAATGGTCATCTGAATATGGAGACCACGGGTAGGTAGGCACCAATCCTGAATGCATAGACATGTGTTGGTGGTTGGAATTCAGGTTGAGCCCCAAGAAAGATGAAAGAGAATGGGTTCACCCAGAGAAGAGGATCTCTAGTGGATACCAATGTCAGTCCTTCCCGGGTCAAGCCAATGGACCTCTTCCACCAGACCCATCACTATCTGTTTTCACTTTGCATAATAATCAGCCTTTCCAGTGTGGACAGGAGAGGCTTATAGGAAACTGCTCTCTTCCTCAAATACTGACAGGCCTGGGTGTTGGCTGAAAATCACATGAGACGGCTGAGTCCTTTGAAGATCCCTCATTGATGTTTTCAGGGCTTTGTGTTCTATGGTGCAGAATTCGCCTTTGGCGGAAGAAGTGTGATGCTGCTTTAGGAATGACCAGCGGTTCTATCTTCCCTCCCATCCCCCACACGAAGTTGGTGTCTTCTCCATGTGGATAATCAGGGAAGGTGCTGCACCTCAGAAAGCGAAAACCAAAACAAACACAGCAGCAGCCTTCCAGTTGTTGATTTTCCTCACATGCATAGACTGTGACCCGCTCTGTGAAATTAAGTGAGAAAATGTGGGCAATTACCTAGATAATCTAACCTAAAACAAAACAAACAAACAAACAAACAAAAACATTTGAAAAAATACCCATTTTAGCTTGTGTTGACAATATTCAGATTTCTCTAGCATGTCATCAATTTCTCTTTTAGCTTCTATTTTTAAAGGCAACACAAAGTTGTAATCATACTGCATGAAAGACACAGTTAATACAGTGACCTCGTGGGGAAGCTCACTACTCCCCTGACCGTCAGTCCAACTCAGACTCTGAGTGGTTAGATTCACCTGCTTTTTTTTTTTTTTAAAGATTTTATTTATTTATTTGAGAGAGAGAATGAGAGACAGAGAGCATGAGAGGGAAGAGGATCAGAGGGAGAAGCAGACTCCCCGCTGAGCAGGGAGCCCGATGCGGGACTCGATCCCGGGACTCCAGGATCATGACCTGAGCCGAAGGCAGTCGCTTAACCAACTGAGCCACCCAGGCGCCCCTGCTTTTTTTTTTTTTTTTAAGAATTTATTTATTTATTTGAGAATGAGTGAGAGAGAGAGAGCGCGAGCACACAAGCAGGGTGGAGGGGCAGAGGGAGAGGGAGAAGCAGACTCCCCACTGAGCAGGAAGCTCAATGTGGGGCTGGATCCCAGGACCCCGGGACCATAACCTGAGCTGAAGGCAGATGCTTAACCGACTGAGCCACCCAGGTGCCCTCACCTGCTTTTCATTTTTGAAAACAATATACTTGATTATTAGGAATTTTTATCATAGCATGATCCCAGAAGTTAGAGCATTCTCAAATTAATAATTCATTCGTAGTACTTTGGTCAGGTATATATCTTGTTAGATCTTCGTGTGGTAAACAGGAAAATAAATATGGGAACAGAGCTCCTCTGATGACTTTCATCTATTTACCCGGGGAGTCAGGCATAGTTCTTCAGTCTTGTAAACTGTCATCTCTCCCCGTTGTGCATGTTAACAAGAAACACTGAATTTTCTGACTTCTGTTTCTATTCATTTTATTTAAAATAGAATTCAGGGTTTATATATATATATATATATATATATATATATATATATATATATATTCACAGACAGTGGAACCATGATTCTCCACTAGCTTAACTGACTCATTTCCCTCAGGAAAGTTTAAATAGGGTTAAAATACCTGAGGACTCTGTTTTCATTTTATCACATATCTAGAGCAGGGTTTGGCAGACTACACCCATGGGACAAATCCGGCTTGCTGCTTGTTTTTGTTAATAAAGTTTCATGGGATCATGGCAGTGCCTGCTTTGTAAGGGTTGTCTACAGCTGCTTTCACACTACAGTGATAAAGTCGAGTACCTGTGTTGAAACTGTGTGGCCTGCCAAGGCTAAGATATTTACTAGCTGGCCCTCTGAGAAAAAGTATGTCTCCTCTTGATCTAGATGATTGACCAAACTTTAGTAAAAGCTTTGGATTTTTTGAATAGTAATGAGTAACACATTCAATTTTTTAACTGAATATACATTGAACATATAGTGAGTCATGGATTAATTTCATCTAGACTACCAGTGGTATTTCTACAATATGGACTTCAACTTAAAAAGCCAACCTGTATAGGGATTTAACCGCATGCCAGACACTGCTTTGCATGCTTTATCTAGACTTTCTTATATAAACATCACAATAGTCCTATCAGGTAGGTATTAATATTATGCTCACTTTACAGATGAGGAGACAGAGGCAGGTGATATTGAAGAACTTGACGATGTTCACATAGCTGGCGTTGGCAGAGCTGGATTTGAACTCAGGAAATCTTGGTTTAGAATTTAGTCTTAACCATCACACTGCTTCTATTTGGCAACAACAATGAAAAGTTTCCTAATGAATTTTAATGCTTAAGTCCATTATTATGGCCAGTTATACGTGTTAATGGTAATATGTAAGGTTATATTTGCATTTGTTACCATATAGCATATTACTTCTGATTATTACAGAGTCTTCTTATTAATTTTACTTATTTGTAGCCCATGACTAATGCTTTCATGGTTAATATTTTATGGTCTTGTACCAAGACCACTGTATCTATGGAAAAGAGTTACTAGAGTGAGTTTCAACTTCTCTGCTTGTTGTTTGAAATACTGTAATCTTAGACACAAATTAAGAATAGTTAACTATGTAAATATCCTTGAACATTTTGCTTTCAAGATAGTTACAATGTCTTCCTTTTGAGACCAGAGTGGAAAAAGAAAGGGATCTAGCTTGAGAAAATGAAGTAAAAAGATACAATTAAATAAAATTATAGGTAAGACTTTATATAATCATCTCCCTGAAAATTATAGGGTTTCTCTATCTTGTGTAAAAGAAATGTTTTACCCAAAGTGTTTCTCCAACTTCTCTTTGGTAGTATATTAACAGTTACACAGAGGCAATGTGATCCAGAATGGAGATAATTATGGTGTAAATTTAGGCTAAAAATATGCATTTGTCTCAGGTATTTGGTAAGTGAGGCAAAAAGAAACATTCTTAAAATGTAACCTCTTTTTCACCTGGTACCTGGCTTTAGAATTTGAAGCTCACTCATTATTTTTTTCCAGGTTAGTATCATGAGTTGATACCATGTTTTCTAGAACCTAGAGATCCTGTCACAGTGAACATGCCTTGGCCCTTCTACAAATTTCAAACTGAAATATTTTAAATCATGGAGATTATTAAATAACTAGGCATTTGGCAGTAGTAAGTTTTTTGACAAAGTAATGACTTAAAAATATTCTCTATACCTAGTCTGAGTGGTTAGAGGATCAGAATAAACACCTATTCATTTCTCCTTTTTGGAACTTCATTTCCAAAATTTCTCATTAGTGAACACCTTTCCTTATTTAGTACTGTATAAATACTTGAACAATTATTTATAGATCAAAGTCTGTAAACAACATGGAAAATATGATATTTTGCTATTAGAATAAGTAACTGAGGCTCTTCCCTTTGAACCCTGTTAAGTCCTCTTAAGGACTGATGCATCCTCCTTACATTTTGGTAGTTTTGGCCTGATCAGTCCCATCATGGAACCACCAAGTACCACACTTTCCAGCTTTCTAGGCCTGTGGAGGGCAAACATGAAGCTTATTTTCCACCAACGAAATGTACAAATAGTGTGCTTTGAATGAAAGATGAGCTCTCTGAGGAAACGGGTAGGAGTGTGAGGCATATCCAAGTTGGGGAAGCAGACGTTGGGGTTGGTGGCAGTGGCCCGACAGTGGCATCAATTGGGGTTTTGTAGTGTGGCAGTGTCTTTGTCTTTCCCAGGGCACTGTGGTGTGATTCTGAGTTGTTCCTGGAAGTCAGCCTAGAACATTCCTCTCAGTCACCCATGAGTTCCGTGAGTTCTCAGAATCTTGTTACTACTACTACTACTATTACTACTACTATCATCTCTATTCCTTTTATAACTGGAGTGAAGTCTGTGTATGCATACATAGGACAGGCTAAGCATTCTAAAACTGACAAAAAAATGAAGTAGAAGTTGGGAATCAAATTCTTGGGCCAGAGTCCAAAGGGCTGAGAGCAAGTGCAAAGTGAGATCACACTCAGGACTAGATGGAACCTGAATTCATATTCAGCTCCACTTTCTAACCACATCAGCCATATAATTCCTCCCGACTTGCTCCAACACTATCATACAAATAGCACCCTATATCATTGAGATCTTTAATCTATTGATCTACAAATGTATTGATATTTTTATATTAAACTTACTAATTCACTTTGCATCATGACTATCATATCCATTTTTCTCTCTTCTAAAATTCCATCTATCTCTCCTACTGCCCCCATCTTACAGTTGATTACTTACATCATATTTCACTGAGGATTTAGATGTTACCAGGAAATAGCTCTCTCCTTTTCACCTGGTCAGATCAAAATATACCTGTTTGTCGTACCTGCACACCCATCTGCTCTTTTCAAACTGAGTACCTTCTCCTACCAGAAGGAAGTCCTTCCCTGAAGGACTGAGATTCCCTGTCTTCTGGCTTTCTCAAAGACTTTAATCCTTTCACTATTACCATTTTCCTGCATCATCAGCCTCCCTCTTCTCATGGATCTTTCATATCACATACAACCATCTTCCTAACTTTTACAAAAGTCCCCTGACCTTCATTTATTCTTTCAGCTACTGTACCATTGCTTGGCTACACTCAGAGTCATTTTTCTTAAATGAATTATCAAATCACCCAATCTCTACTTCCCCATAAAACAGGCTACATGAGCATCTCATGGAACCCAAGGGTAGTGAATAAAGCCAGGCTACAGGGTGAGCTGGTTCTGAGAACTGGAAAATCACCAGGGACCAGGATTTCTTTCTCTCAAAATCGTGTTTTGCGTGGTCTTTTGTGCCCGTTTCTTTCTTTACATGTGTGTAATTTCTTCTCTCTGCAAAACAGTAAGGTATAGAGAAGGTTTCTGGAAATAATTTTTGTCTGATAAAATATGTAAAACCCTTGGCCTGGCCTTTTTGAGATAACCCACATTGTAGATGAACAATATGCCCTGAGGTTTCTGGAATAAATCTGTTTCCTTTGAATGTGTCTCTAGGCAGAGATTGGCCAGATGGGGGTTCAGGTTTTATTAAAGTTATTTATGTCTTCAAAAGACTAGCTTTTACTTAAAATTTTCAGAGATCTCTTTTCATAAATTTTCATGTAGAATATGATATAAGCAAGAATCTTAAAGGCTCAGTGGGAAATATATAGTATATTTCATTGAAATGAAACATAAAACATAGTGTTCAGTTACAAAGATTTTTATCAGCAAGATATGTTAGATGGAAACATTCAACAAAGATAGTCTGATCATCCTGAATTTAATGATGCCTTGTCTCCAAGTTGATTTTCTTTATAGTTGATAAATATTCTTTAATAGATCCTCTAGCGTTATGTTAAATACAAAGACTCTGTATCTGGAAAATATGTGGTTTCAAATTACTGCCTTTCCACTTGCCATTTAATAGCTTAACAGTGATTAATAACTATTAATAACTTGCTCTACTGCTTTGGGAAAGTTACTTTAATCCATTTGTGCCTCAATTTATTCATCAATAAAATAGAACTATATGGGAACTGTATATGTCTCTAAAGAGCATTTGCTGTTAAGTACTAGTGGTATTTGTCATTGAATATCCAAAAATATCTATTATGTCCTCACTATTAAATCATAGTTTGTTTAGGTATAAAATTCTAGGTTAATAGGATCTTTCCCAAGGGATTTTGAAGATAGTAGCATATGATTTTCTGGCATTTTTGTTACTAACGTAAAGTCTGCCAATGGTCAGCAGGAAATAAGTCTTTTCTCTCTGGTGGACTTTGTTTTTTTCTCTCTCAGTTTAAAATACTTGATTTATTACTTAATTCTGTGATAAGGTTAATTACATATAAATGTTTTGCCCTTTTTTTCTGTGGTAAAAATTCTTAACATGAGATCTAACATCTTAACAAAATTTTAAGTGCAAAATACCATATTGTTAACTATAGGCACTATGTTGTGTAGCAGACCTGTAGAAAATGTTCAGTTTTATAACTGTCAACAACTCCCCGTTTTTCCCTTCACCCCAACCCCTCACAACCACCATTCTACTCTCTACAGCTACGAGTTTGGCTATTTTAGATTCCTCTTATAAGTGAGATCAGGCAGATTTTGTCCTGCGACTAACCTATTTCACTTAGCATAATGTACCTTAGATGTACCCATGTTGTTGCAAAATGATAAAATTCAGAGGGTTTGCTAAAACTTATAGACAAAGGATTTGCTACATGCCAATTCAAACATCTAAAACTTGGAAAATTCAGTGTTTTAGGAGGAAGGTTCTCCCTTTGCCAATTAGATATCTATTTCTTCATTTATTTTAACCAAAGCCACATATTGCAACAGATAGGTTGCCAGGCATTCAAAGAGATTTGCAAAACTAAAAAAATATACTACTTTTCCCACTATATTCTTTGTTTTGGAATATATAGTTTTCTTCTTA
This sequence comes from Neomonachus schauinslandi, assembly GCF_002201575.2. NCBI lineage: Eukaryota > Metazoa > Chordata > Mammalia > Carnivora > Phocidae > Neomonachus > Neomonachus schauinslandi. Next base: position 140,459,770 of record NC_058409.1, read on the forward strand.
TTTTGAAATGAATAAAATACTTAAATGTTCTTGGTTTTAATAGTTAATGCAACAAATATTGATACATATATCATCAAGAGTTCTTTGTGGCCCCCATTAATTTTTAAAATTATTGTACAGGATCCCCAATATAGTTAGAAATCTGCTGTTTTCCAAGACATTACATATAAGGTTTTGTTGGAAAGACTACTCTGTTCCCATTAACCATGCAAAATCACTGAAATTGGAAGCCATCCAATAACATTAAAAAATGATGCTTAGAAACTGATACAATATGAGATTATAACTACTTTTTTGGCTGCCGTATACATGGCCATAGTTTAAATTTAAATTACTAATATACTGCTATATCTTATTATATTCTGGATAATGTCAAATTCTGTGGTTTTGTCTCAAATACATCGATTTCCAAGTTTTAGCTTCACTATGTTGTGAGTGACTTAACTTGTTAATGTGATGTTTTATGTAAGCAAGATGACTGGTATATCTAAGTCGGTAAACCTAAACACTATTATTAGTTTAAGATAATATTTCAACATATGTTAGAAACTTACTAAGGGTTTGTTTATAGGTCAACAAAGCTTAGTTAGGAATATGGAAATTCAGAAAAGAAAGCAAACTTTGTTAGGCTTGAAAAATAGTATTTTTCCCCTCTGAATCTTGTTTGAGATTCACACAAAGGAGTAACAATTTATAAAATGTGTGTAATGAATCAAGTTGGACATTACATTGATAAATTCAGAAACAAACAAAATGATGAAAGAATAAATATGTAAATTGATCAATTGGTTCAGTATAAAAATCACATAAATTATTAGATCCTGGTATAGCAATATGCAGAATAATTCTTTCAATCCAAAAATATTATCATTAGTGAAATGAAGAAATAAATCATTCTATATTAAAGAACATACGATAATTTTCTTCTGCTCGCAAGGAAAAATAGCAAAAATAAATATCACAAGCATGACAATAAATTTTCCCCAGTAAGGGATCATTTTTCAGAGACTAAAACTGTAATTGATTTTTAAAAATCCACTAGACACATTGAGAGTAAAAATGTAGAAGGAGGCAATCATGATGGATGGCTATGGATGCATCTCCCATTAGATCTGTATTTGAAATAACTGAAATAAAGGTGGACATTTCTCTCCCTAATATTATTTAGTTTTATATTTTCATTTTATCTCTTGCTTATACAGCACCAATTTGTGGGTTCAAGGGAAAGTTTGTGTCCAGGTTTCAGTGTGAAAGAACTATACATTTACTATTTTTAGCAGATTAGAAGTAGCAGCATGTCACCTAGCATGCAAAGAAAACACAGTGGTAAGTTGGATAGATGACGTGTCAATGCCCTCCAGCTAACAGTCCCCCGGGCACACATCTGTAGTTGAATAGTTTGGTTCCTTACAAATTGAAGTAAGGTAGAACATACTGCATGGGGAACTGTGGGGTGTCTCAGTAGGAAGGGACTGGAAGAATTTGGGCTTTTGTTAGGTGATTTGGGGAGGGTTTAAGGACGTGGCCTTTGCTATGGATTGATTGCTGTCATGAAGTGCGGATACTATTATGATTGGATATCTTTATAAACTTTATCTAGGAGAAAGGAAGACTAGACTGGGGAAAACTATGATTAATAAAGAAATATCAGCCAGCATGTGGAGATGGTTGGTCACTTCTGTGGTTTGTACAATGTTCACGTTTCTTTTGTGTTCAAACATTATTATGGATGGGTCATGTTTTTCTCTTGATCCATCATAATCACAAAGTGACCTTGTCTGATACTGATGCTCTTGAAATTGTCGATGTTTAAGAGGAGAATATTGACACTGGGTCCTAGACTAGCTTGTGGCAACACCAAGACCTGGTTGAAATATATATCCACCTTTTTTTTTGTATAACCATAAGTGTGGATAGTCATAGATCACATTCCACCTTGATTCCGTTTCTTTCTTTTATTTTTACTTCTACTATACTGGAAATTCATAACTTACAATTTTTGTCTTTATCTTCCGCACATAAAGCTAGATTTTTAGGTAGCATGGGTTTGGAATAATGAAAAGATTACTCAGTGAAGACTACTTACACCTGTCCATTAGACATTAAGACAATGAGTAATCAGGATTTAAGGTTAGTAGGTTAAAGATTTCACAGAGGTGTTGGCCAGTGGGTACTTAATAAATTCTTGGTTAACAATGAGCAGCAGTTTTATATGGACAATGATTCCAAGAAAGAGCTGCAAAGTTACCAGAAGTGGTAGAAACTGGCTAGAGCTGAGAATTCAAAGGAAGGAGCAGAAGTTATAAGGGAGCCATGGAACTTGATCACTTTCTAGCCCAGCCTTTCCTACCCATGGCCCATCATTGCATCTACCATCACTGTATGCTTTGTGAGGGAAAGATTCATGATTTAAAAGGCAAATCTGCATTCCCAGGCAACTATCATCTCAGTTGAAAACTTCTAGAAAAGAGCTTATCAGGAGAATGAATAGTCTCCATATTTCCATTCTTCAAGTAGGGATCATCATAGAATATTGACAATATTCTCATCAAAATAGCTAGGCTTTAAGAGCATTAATCTTTATAATTTTTCTACTAATGTGAAACATTTCTTCATTTTGTTCTTCCATTCTAGGCACCAAAATTTTTTGATCTCTCTTTAATAATAATAATAGCCAAGTTTATGCATTTGTTCATTCAGCAAATATCTTTTGAGTGCCTGCTAGGCCCTCCCTAAGCAATGAGGAGAAAGGGATGACTTGATAGAGCAGACTCTTCTAGAGAATCTTGATCAAATTTAGAATGTGAAGTTACTTCTTTTTGATAAAAAAGAACAGTGAAAATCATCTTCCTTAACAAGTAGATTTCTATAAGGTATATTTAAAGCAAAACTGTGAACCTGAAATTAGATCCCCCATTTGATTATATTGGAGTAAATGCATTCCTCAGAACTCTTCAAGACTGAGTGGATATAGAGAGGGATCAACAACAACAAAAATTAAATTAAAAATTAATTAGACTTATGTTTTGCTTGTCTCTTTAACTTAGCTCTTGCATTATAGTTAACATTTTAAGTCATAATTATTAGAAAACTTATGTTAGTTCAAACTAGAACTGAGGTCCTGATTGGAGATTTGCTGAGTATTATCAGAACATTCAAATGAAGGTAATGGATTACTTGTCAAGTTTTGGATTAGTTTAAGAAGGCTTGCTAATTTGGAGAATTTTTAAAACAGTCACATTATGCAAGTTATAATCAAGATACGTAATCTAAAGTCAAGGATAATCATCTTTTACCACTGAAATGTCAGACATGAGCCAAGCGATTTCAGTGCTGACTACTTTTCTTACTTGACATTTAACCTTGAATAAACACTCATATATATGTTTAAAAGTTTTCTCAGGGATTGAAGTACTTTCAGTGAGAAGTACAATATAAACTCGGCTGTATTTCTCAGCTGGACTGGCCTCTCAGACATTTCCTCTCAGATTCAGGATTATAATGGAATCTCTGGGTGTTTCAGTAAGTTAGAAAAGAAGAATATGACTAGGAACTTTTGGATATGAGTAAATTTGATTAGAAGACCAAAAGTAGCAGAAGCAGATTCGTTGTATGTTTGTTTGTTGCTTTTAAAACTATTCCTTTTTATTATACTTCCCAGTATTTTTGATTTAGAAAAGGAAATATATGTAATCTACATATTGGTTTTAAATTATCAACATATGATATATACTCATGAACCCTCCATTTATCCCAAGAACTAAAATGCATCTGAGGTTTGAAGAAGGTTTTGATTATTCAGGCAAAAGAAGATTGAATCTATTAAATAATAGGAAACTCAATAAAGGATCCGAAAAAAAAAAGTGCTGACTGACTTTTGAGGTAACATTAATATTATTGAGGTCAACTGATAATAAGAACACATGCCTATATTTGCCATTTTAAGGGCTCTAGTCCTGAAAACAACATTTTAGGAGTGTTGTGAATATGCGTATTTTTTCACAGATATATTTTATCCTTAGTAATTCACAATGTATTATTATGTAGCATGTATAATCTGCACTCTGCTACACTAATAAATATTTGTGGAGATAGAATGTAAGAATTAGCCAATAAGCAAATGAAATCCAATGTATTTCATTCATTAGTCCCTAGATAAGAATTTCTCAGACTTGGACTTGCCTAAGATTTCTCTGGTCATAGTTTTTCTTTGTGGTTTCAGAGCTCATATATTGCCATCTTTAGGGTATAGTCAAAAGTTCATTTTCTCTTCAACTTTAGGCAGTGTTGTATTTTTCCCTTCATGTTAAACAAATCAATTCTTCCTTGGATGTGGGATATCGGTTTCTGGTTCTCCTATTGTCAGTGATCTATATTTCAGATGGCTGGTATCTATAACCTTTTCAAACTGTCACACATTTATCAATAGAGACAAATCAAACACATACATGCAGAAATATTAAAGATAATAGTTTCCTTTTGCCCAGGAAGAAGCGTTATCTTCCCATTATCCCCTGTTGGGTTCTTTTCTAGCAATATTTACTTCAATTTCTGGCATTGATTGCAGCCTTCATGAGCTGCTTACCCATATGCCTGTGTGATCAGCTTCATTAGCTGTTGCATTCATAATGCTGTGAGCATCTGTATCTGTAACTATTATCTAGAAGTATCTCTGGTGAGTGCTGATAATAGCTATGAAGTATGCCACAAAAGACTTCCAGGTTCAAATTTGGCCACCCCACCCCCTGACCTTGCCCAATATTTTACTTGTACATTTTCTATATACTACCCATTTTCTTGTCTCATTTAATATAGTTTGTTTTATATTATTTTTCTGGCTGTCCCAGTTAATTGCAAACTTAGACTCAAGGGTCATGTATTATTTATTTCTATATCACCTAAACTGTCTAGACAGTGACTGGCATCTGGGCATTAGTTAACACAGTTTGATTGAATATATTAATGTTCTCCTTCTATTTAATGAGATTTGTTTTTGTGTAATGAGGTCTGTTAAAGAAAGAAACATATAGTCTTGTCATGTGGTGTCTCTCTCCCCATAGTATCCTGTGCATTGTGGTCAATAAGTAAATATTTATTGACTCAAATTGGGAAATATTACTGTGATCTGGCCTTCTAAATGAGCAGTCACTAATGTCTTTATGATTTGGAAAATAAGATCTATTCTCCAAAATATTTTTTTCCTTGTCTGCATAAATCTTATGCATAATCTTGTTGCTCATGAGACTGTCCTTAAAACACAAAACTGCAAGGAACAGAAGCTCCTTAAGTCTGTAATAAGTCTGTATGCTAGTGGAACTAAATAGGGACTACATTTGGCATTTCTTTTACTTCCTGTTTGTCCAGTTTTGTCAAGAGAGGACAGGAGGGAATCAAAAACAAGCTTGTAATTCATTGAGTCAGGATAGCTTTGGGGCAAATGGGTGATATGGGTTATAGATAACAGCCTTTAAGAGGGCTGAATGAGCTTAACCATTAGCAAAATCACTAACTGATGCCAAATTTAGAGGAATATTCCTGAAAGTTAGCTGCGGACTTCATCCTGGTATGTGGTTTCTTTCAGGAACCAGGTGTTAAATCTCACAGCTGCTGATGGTCTCCTCCACTAACTGTGCACAGCTTAGATCCTCTCCAGAACTGCCTTTCACTGAAGGAAACTGCTTTGCTTAAGTTTATGCCTGTTTTCTGGGAGCAACCTGTGTCCAATGACTTGATATAGGAGTAAAGAGTCATGGCTTCTTTGCCTCCATTGCAATAAACCAAGGGCCTTCCTAGCCTCAGAGCTACCCCAAATATCCACTGGAGACCTCTATGAAAAGTCATCACATGACATGATGGAATCCTGTGGAAGGGAATGTGCTGGTGTGCACCCCATATCAGGTGTTTGATGAGTTTGGAGGAATTAGTAATTCTATTAAATAGGATGGCTATTGCTGGGGATTATCAATGAATTAAAGAAAGACAATCAAAGGCTGAAGGTGCATAACTCTGATATGAGGGAAAGCCTGAAGAAGAGTCATTACTGCAGCACATAGACTCTTAAATGCTGCAGTCAGAGGGCAGGAAAAGATGAGGATCCAGCTCAGTTCTTATTTATGAGAGTGAGAGAGCTCCAGAGATGATTGAATCTTCAATATTCGCCAATCTGATATGCCTAGGTCAGGACCCTGAATGTGAAGGAGTGTCCTTCTGAGAAGAAACTAAGAGAGCTTTTTGCCACGTGAGGACACAGCAAGGTGGCCATCTGCAAGCCAGGAAAAGAACGCTCACCTGAAACCTAACCCTGCCAGAAGTTTGATTTTGTGCTTTCCAGCCTCCAGAATTGTGAGTATATAAATTTCTTTTGTTTAAGCCGCATAGTCTATGGTATTTGTTATGGTAGCCCATTGAACTAATACATACCTCAAGGACTAATATTCCCAATGACACACTTAGAAATTTGTGCTTCTTATTCACAAAACTCTTAACTTCTGCAGATCTGATTTTAAGAGAGGGAATGTCTACCTGGGGATGCAATGGCAGTTTTGCTCATCTTAAAGCTATGGTTGCAAGCTGGCTACCTTTGACTCATTGTCGCAAGGGACTAGCAGACAAAGAAAGGAGGCCCCTTCCTGGGTAATTGAGGAAAAGCTTCTATTATACAATGGGGGCAAGGAATAAAATGTTTAGCCCCCACGTAACTCTCTGGGGTGTCTTTTAGTACTTTTCTGTTCAATCTTTATTGTAAATGGACAAGACATCAGCTACATTCTGTGAAGGACAAGGTAGACAGGAACATATAGCCACTGGAGATGAGGGTCTGGTTCATCACACTAAATAAGTCCCTAGAGCCAATTAAGGCCCAAGAGAAGGATGTGGGAAATATAACATTGGTAGTAGAGGAGAGATGATGAGTACCTCCTGTGGCTTTAAGACCAGTTACAGTGGCAGTGGCTATAGTTAACCCACTAACCTTCCTCATGTAAGTTTTCCTAGAAAAAGAGACCAACCAGGATCCTAGGGAAGCTCTTTTCAGATGGGTAGAACTCCCTATGGTTGGCTAGAGTGGATTCTGTGGTATGCTGTCCAAAGGCCCCTTTAGAATGGTGCAAGCATTGTCCCAACTGCAGGAAGTGTTAGCTCTGAATGTTCATGGTTGAGTTCCTATTTAGGAATTGATCTTGGCCAAAGAAGATGCCTTACTTAAGAGGGAAGCCTATGTCCAATGGCAGATCAATGGAGAGGGCTTACAAAAGCCCAGCCCTCTTGCTTCAACTAGGGAAACTCTGAAGGATCTTTCAGATCCAGATCTCCACATAGATTACCTGAAGACTTCACCACAAATGCATCACGGCTCAACTTCTCCATCTGCTCAATCCTGCTTTATTCACTTGTCACAAGTGCTCTTGCATAGATGACTTCCCAATAAATGTCTTCCACACAAATCTCAGTGTCTTGGGATCTTTTACTGGTGAAATGTGACTTGTAGCAACACTAATGTGTCAGGAGCGTAAACCTCGGGGGCTGAAAAAGAGCAGGTAGAGACAGAGATCCAAGTCTGGTTTTTGGTGGAGTTCTGTTGAAGCTCAACTTTGTTTTTGCCCTACACATTCTTATCCTGGGAGCTATACTGATGAAACTCTTTTTGAGACATTGACCACCTTGTGGAGAAAAGTGTTAATGGGAAACTGCTCCTGGATCTTCTAGATCCTCCCGAGAATGAGTGTTACTTGTACTCAAATATTATTGTTCAGAACTTGTCACATGACCATGGTGCTTGAGTTCAACACAGTGATGGTCCTTTGGGGAGTGGTGCCATGGGATGGGGTACTAGAGATGGGTGAGCAGTAATTCAGCCTGCCACAGGGACTAAAGCAGGAGAGACAATTCAGAGCCTATGCAAGAGAATTTGAGCACAAGTAGACGATGAGATTTCAGGGAAAATACGGAAACTATGGGTAATGTTAAGGCATTGGGTTCCAGGTTATATTTTTAAATTATGTAATGGCAGTATGTGTGCTGGCTAAGAGCTAAAACTATAAATTTGTAGCCTTGGGTAAATTCCTTAATATCTGTCAGCATCAGAAAATGGTCATAATTAAAACTTAACATGTAGTGTTTCCGGAAAGACTGAATGAGATAAGGCTTGTAAAGTGATAAGGAATATGCATGGCATCTAGAGTATGTTCAATGGTTGTTAGCTATTGTTAGGCATGAGCGGTAAAAGTGATTTTTGTTAAGTCTCAGAGTACTGAGTTAAAGTGGATTTGATCATTTTTATCTAAAATCATATTTATTTCTGGATTGACCATTTAGAGTTACTGATTGGAAGAAAAAGGATATAGAGGCAAGGAATGTATGGGGCTGATATGATTGCTAGAGCATTTTGGTCCTTTCTTTTAGAAGTTAACCTTTTCTGCCTTATACTACAGGTATTTTTTTTCATTGTTTTATCTTGTATGCATGTGTATTTTTTCCACTCGAAGCCAGGCACTACACCTTATTAATCCTTTTTCACCATGCAGTACCATGCCCTATGTAGATGATTATGACATATTAACTCTGGTTAATAGTATTGTCGGTGTTGTTCCATTGCAATAAGTCAGTTCTCTACTTAAAAATCATCCATGGTGTCTTATGCATAGTTTGAGTTTTGGTTTCCTTAGCCTGGTAATTAATGCCATCTATAATCTGGTCCCAATCTAAATTTCCAGATTTATTTCCTATTCACCCACTTCACGAAATACTAATCCAGCCAAACTGAGCTACTTGTTGTTCTTTGCACATGTTTGTTGATTACCTTGAGTCCTCATTTTAACCTACCTCTTGGTTTTGCTCTGATCCACGGTTGTAAGCCACCTCTTCCCACACCCTTCCCAATAGCCACCCATGCAACTATTCTGCTCTACCAAAAGGAGTCTAGGGGCTCAAACTGATTAGTTCCCACTAGGTAGAAACTGGTTTTCATTTGTGCATAGGCTTCTTAACTATTTGTGTGCGTCTGAGCACAGAGATGGATGGTCACCTATACAAAGAATAAAAGGTAGCATGCTATGGATTAGGACACTGTGCTCATCTCATGGCTCTGGGTATGAGCTCAGGGTCAGAAATATAATTTGTCATCTTTTTAGCATGCATTTTCCTGGAGGGACATAAGATTATCTATCTGATAATTGTATGAACAGAATTAGTATTTTGAACTAAGTTATGAGAGATTATTTAAAGGATTTTAGGTAGATAATGTTGTGTCATATAAATATCATTTTATTCATATTATTTGATTTGGGTCAGAGGACATATTCTACAACTGCTGAGCAGGAGAAAGAAAAGAACAGAATGAGTTAAGAGTTCAAGATGTGTGTTTTTTTAAACAAACTTTAACAAATGAAATTTAATAAAAAACTGTTGTCCATCTATATAGAAGGAAGTATGAAAAGGGTTATTAAAATATTTAGAGTTGGATGCAATAATAAATGTTTATTGTGTTCTTTGCAATGTACTATCTTTTTAGTTTCAGTCCTTTGGGTCTGTATTGATTACTAACGAGGTCTTCTACCAAGTTTCCTGCATTTACATATGCCCAGGAAATCTTGTAAATCTTGTTGGGAAAGCTACTCTAATATATTCAAAACAAAAGAACATAAAGTTGTGATACTAAATTTTTAATGAGAGAGAACCTTCTGTAGATATATAAAAGACAGGTGTTCCATGCACATGGATTAAAAAAGCTTATTCAAACCTAATTTTGATTTCATGAATGTTATTTGGAAAGATCCCAGAATAAAAGAAATTAAGTCAGGTGCTTCATGAATGTGAAAAACTAAAAAATGAGTTTGAAAGGATACCATGCCAATTTACTTTAAACCATTTAGGTGAACACTAAAGAATTCTAAAAATATCTAGGTATGTCCTTCATGTGTAATAAAATATCTCGGTATTTGGAAATAATTGGCTAATTGAATGCTATAGTTTTCATGGAAGCGACTGGTGTCATGGCAGGATCCCAAAAACTGGGGGATAAAAGCATTGACGGATATCATCTGGTTCAGCATCCTCAACTCACTAATGAAGAAACTAAACCGTTACTTACTCTGTCTCAACCTATGACAGAGCTATAATGGAGTTCAAGTCACCTCTTAGTTATAATACCCGCCCTGTTTCTTCAGTTCAATCTCTATTACATAGTTTTTATTGAGTGTTTTGAATTAGTAAAATATTTTTGGTGACATAATTATAGGAAACCCTGAAGGCTAGCTTGTTACTGCCCAAGAGAGACTCACGGAAACTAAGTCTATGAGATGAATCAGATTTTTAAGGGATTAGAGGCAGGCCTAGAAAAGGGTCATGGGGCAAAGTTTCTCCACCCTTGCCTCTTGACTCTCCTCCTCTTGGCATTTGTCCCATTTGTCTCTCTCCACATACCAGCTGTCCTCAGAGCCATCATGCTTGAGGTTCTGCCATGTGCAGCCATGGCAGTGTGTGGCTGTCTCACTCTGCAATTCACTTTACCCACCAACTTTAGTTGCATAATGCACTCCAGTGCCCCCGACCAATATTTCAGCATGAATAAGGGGGCAATCTGACTGGCTAGTTTAGATTTGGTCTATAGTATTGGTCCAATCAGTTATGGCAAAAATGGAAGGGGCATCACTGCCTGCAGGGTCCACCTTCTCAGAAAAAAGGAATATGGGCTAGGAAGACATCCCATAAATTATCTGATAGAACTTGCTTCCTTCATTCAACAAGCAGGTATCGAGGGCTGATACCGTATATCAGGTTGTAGAGGTGAACAAAAAAACCAGTGTCTCTGGCTTCAGTGAGTTTGTATTCTAATTTAGAGGGCAGTAAGATAATGCTGAGGGGTATACATGTTCCAGGATGCATATTCTTATTTCTAGGAGTTTGGGGTTTACAGTTTAATAATTTATACACCAGTAAGAACTCAACTCTAGAAAGCTTAACAGTTGAAGAGATTAAATATTCTATATAATTTCCCTTTTGTGACATTATTAAATCAAATCTATCAACATTTTCGAGTACCTACTGAGTAGTATTCTAGACACTTCATGGGATACAGAGGAAGAATAATATAGGTCTTACTGACAAGGAGATTAAGCACTGCTGGGGAAATAATTTACACAGAGAACAACTACAGAATTTAAATATATGTGATTAAGTTTATGCCGGGAGCCATAAATGCAAAAGGCACTTGGGGAAAAGGAAAAACATCTCTATAGGTTGGGTTCATCAAGGAAATCTGTCACAGGACATCAGAGATTTGTATTTGGGCACAATTTAAATATGACAATCATTTTAGGTCCTATAATTTATTGTCTTCTCTAGTGAACCATTAAGAAATAGTATGTTTCTTTTCTATTAATACTGATAGAAATACAGTAATCATGAATAAACATGAACTGTAAAGAACAAGATGAGACATGGATAACAAATATAGTAGACAGAATTGCAGGCATTTGTGACATTCTGGTTCTGTAAAGATTCATCACAAAGAGATTTACTGATGGATGCAGGTGGTTTAGAAATGGCAGATGATGGAGAATACCATCACTGCTTAGTGCTGAGTTATCACTTATAAAGGAGAAATAAACATTACTTTCCCCATTGGAATTGTTCACTGTAGCATGTGGGCATTGGGCAATCATAGGTAAGACCTAGGGTGGCTGGCAGTGTTTGGAGACCTTGGGAGTAAATGTGCTGAGATCAAAGTCACAAATAAAGAAAGAAAATAGGGACACTAGGAATCCGGAATTCTCAGTTGCAAACAGCTCACGTGGTGATTCATCAAAAAAAAAAAAATTCACAAGAACTTTCTTAGTCTTTATAAACCTTTTTTTTAGAAAAATGACAAATTTGCAATGCAGAAAATTAAGCACAGTCATCAAGGGGGAAGCAAACTTTCTGATAATTAATGTAACCATTCAGAACAGAGATAACGTCTCCGTAAGAACAGGCTTCACGTATGACAAAAACTACTCGAGGAAAATGTTTTAGTTCTATTTGTTCTTATGTAGGGATCAGAAGAAAAGTATACTCACCACTGTCTGCAAGTCATGCGTTATATTCTCTTTCAGACTGTATTTTATAATTGTCATTTGAGGGCATTTGTATTACCACCAGACCAAACTTCAGTGCTGGAAATTTCCTGTTTTCATTGTAATGCATAACGTTTAGAACAGATGATTTGGGTTGAAGAATTCTTTATCAACTACTTTTTCTTTTACCTGGAAGCATTATTGGTCTCTTCCCCAAAGGAAATGCACAAGAGTCATCTCTAAGCAGGGAGAGCCATAACGTTCTTTCTTCTTCTCTTTGAGGGCCTAACATGTTTTCTGGAAAAGATTATACACATGCTTGTAATAAGAAAAGATATTTCTGTGGGAGTGTAACATTCAGAGCCAATGGAATGTGGATCACAGAATTAACTGTCAAATATAGTTAATATACAGAGAAATTGTGCAAAAATATCACAAACTTACTGATGTATTTAAAGTCCAGCCTTGAGTTTTGAGAGAATTTCCATTTGGTTATACTGTTGGATGGTTTCTGTGGAGAACCAATCCAGCCAGACTAGAGTGCAGAATTACACTTTAAGGCAGAATAAGGCAGAATAACGTCACTCCTTTGTCTTCTCTATACAGCCTAAAGAAAGCTGTTATTGTACTGTAAAAAGCACAAATTATGCATCAAATTTTAGTAAGAAACATTCTCAGCACAGAAGGCTTAATGATCTTTGAGTCAGGTCACATTTTTATTAGTTTGATTGCCTACCTAGACACTTAGTGAAATTTCTTCATTGAAGCTTTCAAAGGTAGGTTTCTAGCTCAATGGTCTACCATCCCTTTCCCAAAGACATCCACACACACATATGCACACACAAACACACACCACACACACACAAACACATACACACATACCATACATGCATATGTGCATGCACACCCAACAAGTATACCCACATGGATATACATTCTACAGTCCTACTGATATATATTTCAAAACTGAAGTCTTACTGTTATTAAAGTCAGCATCTTTTATGGATTAGGAAACCAGATAAAGCTCAAATCCCACAATATCCCATAACAACCAGCACAGAATATTACTGAAAATCCTAGGGAAAGCTACACTTTATACCCAAGCCTAGTACCTCTCTCCTTGCCCTTGACACGTGTTACAATGTGAATGCACTACTTTCTGGAGGCTTGGTCCTATATGGAGGAGTAGTGTAAGCACAGTCCTGCCCAGTGATTTTTGTCAGCAGAAGTTCTCCCCATGGCTACCTTCTGGTCCTGGATCACCAAGGATCTTCTTACGCCAAATTTAACAGACTCTTTTTAGAGAATTACTTAAATTCTCTGTAGTACTTGACACAGTTGGTTACACCCTCCTCAAAATGTCTCTACTTCCCTCTAGATTTTCTGCTTGTTTTGTAATCACTGCAAGACTTACCCTTGACCAAGAATTGTATCAGCTGAAAGTATGGATTTTCATCCCAGTCTTCCTGGGTCTAAAGCTTGCTCTACCACTTCCTAGTACTGTCACATTATAGATAATTTACTAAACCTCTCTCTGCCTCAATTTCCTCAAAAGTAAAACATCAACATGATAGTACTTATGATGTAAGTATGATGCTGTGATGATTAAGTGAATTAATATATGTAAAGGACTTAGAAACATGTCTGGAGCATAGATATTTCTCCTTAAGTGTTAGCTAATTATGTTTACAAATTATGTTTAGCACATAGCAAGGGCATTGTAATTGGCAATAACCAATTATACCAATAACCAATTAACAGTAGTGTTCAGATTTTTAATTTTTTTAAAAGATTTTATTTATTTATCTGAGAGAGAGAGAGAGAGAGAGAGAGAGAGAACATGAGCAGGAGGGGGGAGAGGCAGAGGGAGAGTGAGAAGCAGACTCCCTGCTGAGCAGGGAGCCTGATGTGGGCTAAACCCCTTGTCCATATATTGTCAACTTCAGTCACTTCAACTGTGAAATCCATGCTGGTGACTCACAAAGATTTCTGTCCCAACCATTCTGCCAAGTTTTATATTAATATAACTAATTACATACATAATAGTTCCAACTCAATATTTTATAGAACAACCCCCACCATGATTATTTTAAGTATGTTTCTCTTCCTGCATCTTCTACCATGATAAATGTAACTAGGGAGAAACATAGGCAGAAATGTAGGTAGTCCTAAGCAAATTGAGACCAACCCTTAAATTCAAGTTGAAGACATTGACACCTCTCATGGCTATAGCCTTCTCCTCACTGTTTCTGCCTTGGTTCATCCTCTCTTACCTGAGCTGTTAAATTGATTTCCTAAATAATCTTCCTACCTCTAAAATTTAATCCCTCCAATTTATCCTAATCCTCAATACTCCTCTCAAGTATTCTCTCTTAAATGAAATGATCATATCTTTCTCTTCCCTAAAGGACTTCCATTCTTTCCTTTTTGTCTGGAGAATAAAGTCTCCCAACTAAAATGTCACCAATAGTCTGGTGTTTTTTGCCTCTCAGTTCATTTCATACTCCTCTCTGCTGACTACTTTGCTCTTTCCTATCTGTGTGAAGGGTAGCATCAATGGCCACTGAGGAGTGCAAGGTTTAACTATATAAATTTCTAGCCAATTGTTGAAAAGAACTTACAGAGAGAAATAAAGATAGTCACAGTGGCCCAACTTTTGGGTCTTAGAATGACTTATACTGCACATTGGGCATAGACAATTAAGTCATTTTGTTTTTTTTACCCATAGTGTCTATTCGCTAGTCAAATGCACTGGAGAAAGAGCATTATCAAAAAATAACTCAAAATTAATAAATATTACATCATATTTTAATATCAGACTCATAAGTTGCCATAATTACATTTGAGAAAGCTTGTCACTGATTTTCCTGGGAACATGATCAACTGGAAGCCACTGTGCAGGTGTCTTGATCAATAGGCATCAATATTAGAGACAGGACTTAGGAAGACCCAAACTTCTGAGGGGTAGCCAGACAGAAATCCATAATGGGAGAGGAACTTCTAGAACATGTTGAGACACAAAGGTGATAGAACACAAAATAACTGAAAATCTGAAGTGAATAGAGAAAAGCCATTAAAATAGATGATGATAAACATAACTGCTAAGACATGATCTGTGAGATAGAGGCACAGAGAAATTTGTAGGACATGGGAAGAGTCAACTAAGGGGATTGTGAACAACCTCAAAACCCATGCAATTAGATACATTTCTTCTTCTTTATCACTTTCCTTTTTTTCATCTCTTCCTTGTTTTATTTACCTTAAAAATGCATTTTTTAAAAGATTTATTTATTTATTTGAGAGAGAGAGAGAGAGAGAGAGTGTGTGAGCAAGTGAGTGGGGGGAGGGGCAGAGGGAGAGGGAGAGTCCTGAAGCAGACTCTCTGCTGAGTGTGGAGTCGATGTGGGGTTCCATCCCAGGACCCTGAGATCATGACCTGAGCTGAAATCAAGAGTCAGACATTTAACCAACAGGGCCACCCAGATGCCCCAAATGCATTCTGATCACATAATTGATAGCACTGCAACTTGGACGTGCAAAAGAAACTTTGTTTCTTCTCAGTCACCCTCCTGACAGGTGGTAAAGGGAAAATAAACATAGTCCATTCCAAGAAACTTAGAAACTTAAGAGAGTATTTGAATCAGCCTAGTTAAGTGAATCATTAGTTTTATAGATTTAACACCCAACTCTTTTAAGATTCTTTTCTTTGCTTTTTCTTCAAAATGGGACTTGGGCTTTTGGGAGAGGAGGTGCCCCAAGGGACCTTGTAGCAGCTGGAGGGAGATGGGTCTTTAAATCCTGAGTGAATTTTTTTAGATTTTTGCTGGTACTTGGAGAATTGATATAATTTCTGGACTCTTCTAGATTCTGGGGCTAACATCTATCATTGGTAAAAGGTCTGTTGTCAAAGACATAGCTTACCCATAAGGGAACATAAGTTGTGAAGTTTAAAAAAATAGTCCAATAATATATATTTTTATACACACATATACACACTTGTAATTATTACATGTATATAAAAGACTCCATGATACTTATGTGTCTTGATGTTCTTACTGGTCACCTATGATCCTAAGCATTACAAAGTTAAATATTGTGGGATAGAAGTTGTATACTGAAACAAAAATAAGTGACTTACTCAGGTGTGCATGTTTCTTTTTCTTTTTTTTTTTTAAGTATTTTTTATTTATTTATTTATTTTTATTCTTATGTTAGTCCCCATACATTACATCATTAGTTTTAGATGAAGTGTTCCATGATTCATTGTTTGTGCATAACACCCAGTGCTCCATGCAGAATGTGCCCTCCTCAATACCCACCACCAGGCTAACCCATCCTCCCACCCCCCTCCCCTCTAGAACCCTGTTTGTTTTTCAGAGTCCATCGTCTCTCATGGTTCGTCTACCCCTCCGATTTCCCCCGCTTCATTCTTCCACTCCCGCTACCTTCTTCTTCTTTTTTTTTTCTTAACATATATTGCATTATTTGTGTGTATGTATATTTCATATAATATATATGTAACATATTATTATTATTGTCATTTGCATTTTTTTCCTGAATTTATGTCCTTTCCATTAAATAAAACGAATGCATTGCTAAATTTAATTATGGATTCTTTATAAGAATTAGAAATCATTTTACTTTCCAGGTTCTTAGGCTATAAACAGCCTCAGAAAAATCATAAACGATTTTATAAAACAGACTTTGTGAGAAGATTGCCTTCCAGGTATCTTTCTGGAAATCAGAGTTCTCAGGGGCCTATTCTGAGGACAAAGGAGAAAAAAATGCAACTATCATGAGATTGTGGGGATTCATAAGGACCAGAGGATGCTAAAGGTGCACAAGATCCCAAGTCTTCCAAGGCAGACACTGAGCAGGAGCTGACTGCCATCTGGCAAACAGATCCTAAGTCCAGCATCTTGTCCTGCTTATTTACTCTTTTCCAAATGATGCAGTCTGTAACAATTCCTGATCATTAATTACTTTGACTCCAGTGTGAATTTTATGACTAATTATGGCCTCAAAAGGAAGGCTCAGCATTCTGTGCCACTGTTACTGTGCTTCCTATTAAGCTGGGTGCCATGCTCAGGCTGTTGGAAGGGTTCTGATTGGCTGGATAGTGAATAAAATCATTTGCCTCCCAGTGAGATGCTCTTCTATTAAATTCATCCACAGGGATTCTCGCCAACACTACACATTCAGACAAATACTGTTCTAAATTAACTCCCCAGCCAACTATTCAGTAAAATAATAAATGATTTAAAGCTATTAGCTTAAAATAACCTCTGCAGCTGTTTGCCCTTGCTGCATGCTTTCGAAGAAATTTATTCTCTAACATGGTGTGATTTAGGTAGTTTAAGGGAAAATAGCCTATTGTTTTTTTATTCTGATTTTCTTATATTTCCACCTACTTTGTTTCTATTAGCTCTAGTATGGTAGTAAACATTTCTCTCTTTTTTTTTTTCTTTCAATTCACAGTCAGAATTGTACATATCTTAGCTCCCTTCCCCATACCTCTTTTTATTTTAAGTTTTTATTTTAACTCCAGTTTGTTAACATACAGTATTATATTAGTTTTAGGTGTACAACATATGATTCAACAATTCCATACAACACCCAGTGCTCATCACAAGTGCACTCCGTAATCCCCATTACCTATTTTACCCATCCACCTCCCCACCCACCTCCCCTTGGTAACCATCAGTTTGTTCTCTATAATTAAGAGACCCTTATATACCTCTTATCCAGTAAAACTTCTCACTATTTTTTTCTTCAACTCATTATCTGACCTCAAGTCTTTCCTTTTTCTCAAAAACATAATTTTAAAAATTTCTCACAAATTCCCCCAGAACAGAAATAGTAACCATTGTAGGAAATAAACAAATATTTTGAACCAATTAACAAAGTTACAATAAATACTTCTACTGCCCTGTGTTCAACATAATTAACCTGGTGGGCTAGGACCTTGTATTTATTTGCATTCATTTATTTTATTCAGTTTATTTCAGTGTAAATCTGAGCACTTCAATACACTTTATAAGAAAGAATTCAAATTAAATATCAAATCAAATCAAATGGCTTTATTATAAGGTTATAGAAGTAAGATATGAAAGAATTATGAAGCTGTCCTTGTAATTTTTTGAACACTAATGAAATTCTATAGTGAATTTTGGCTATAGTTGAAACAAGGTAGAAAATTAATGTTAATTAGAAACTTTTGCTCATTCTTAACATTTAACCCCATCCATACAGTTCTTAAAAATGTTGAGAGATGACATAAACTCTATGTATAATATGACCCAGGGGACTAAATGATAACAGACGTGATAAGTGGTTAATATTAAAATCAAATTGGCATTCTATCTCCAAGTAAATAATAACCTTAAGCGATTGAGAGTATTCATACCATCAACATGATAGAAGAGTGAGCAATTCTGATAAAAATTTAAACTTAACATTTTCCTGTACCCAAGTAGGTTTTGGAAATACTTTTGATTTTGACAAAAAAGATAGTAAAAGGTATCATACAAAGCAATTATGTAGGATGTAAATAAAACTTCACTTTATGAAACAATATCTTATCATTTATGACTCTAATGAAAAGATTCCCTTTATTCTTTTTACTATTCTGGAGAGTAACACTTGGGTGACCCTTGAGTGTAAGTCTTTTAAAAATTCTACATAACAAAATGGAAGTGTGAACTAAGCACATTTGTTGCAGGATGAAATACAATATTTATCTTGAGTAGAAGTACTCATGGAAGTGTTTGAGATGCAGGGTACACTAGGTGCTTTTTTCATGGACCACCATTTTTATTTTAAACAACTATTGACAATAAATACCTACCGTTTTTATTTTAAACAAGGATTGGCAATCACACCAATTATTCGGATTTGGTATTCGAAAGATATTTTCTTGAAATTATCAATGGAGTGAGATTGAACAACTGACAGTGTTTATTACCAATGATTATATTGAACATTTCAGGTGAAAATTAGAATTTTTGAAAACTTGATTCCATCACCAGAATCTTGAGAGAGTCCTGATTCTTAAAGACTTTTCTGATGGGATCACTGGTGATATTAACAAATGTGCTGTCTTGATATTATATAAGGAAGTTGGTCAACATTTTGATTATCTGCATAATTCAGTGAACCAACATATGCCAAATGACCCATAAATTATGTTACAAAATCATACATGGGTAAATGATCCATTCAGAGTTCAGGAAAATGGATTTTAATGTACCAGAGTACAAAAAGTACAAGGATTAAATCCACATTCTACATTGCAGTTAACCTTTAAGGAACCACAACTTGTCAAGCTGTTGTAGAAGCAAAGAATACTTAAAATTATCTAAAAACTCTTTTTAAATACTCCTGACTTTTGTAGTTACATATATGTGGAAGGCAACATGTGGAATGTACAAGCAGATATGATAAACCTCGTGTGGTCTGTTAAGCTAGACTTGAGAGAAATATGCAAAACTGTAACATGATTCCCTTCTTCCTCTCTTTTCTTAAGAGGAGTATAGTAGAATATAGCAATCTTTACTAAAAAAGTATATTATTGGGGCGCCTGGGTGGCTCAGTCAGTTACGTGTCTGCCTTTGGCTCAGGTCATGATCCCAGGGTTGTGGAATCGAGCCCCACATTGGGCTCCCTGCTCAATGGGGAGTCTGCTTCTTCCTCTGCCTCTCACCCTGCTCTCGTGCTTGCTCTCACTCCCTCTCAAATAAATAAAATCTTAAAAAAAATTTAAAAAGGTATATAATTTACATTAACATGAAATATATTATTGTTATTTAAAATGAATTAGTAAACATTTTAAAAATGTCTCCATTCTCATTTTTAATATGGTAGATATCAATATATATAATCCACATAAACAAAAGCCCTTTTGGTTTCTCAATTTCAATATGTTCTAATTTTATGGTGTTCCTGAGCTGAAAAAAAACCCATTTTAGAACAATGATCTAGACAGATAAGTGACATATCTACATTGTTAGATTATTTTAAAATTAATGTTTTAATTAACATATAACATATAAAAGTTTTAGCAAAAATATGCCAAAAAATGTAAGTTTTGTTTCCTCAAAAATCTGTTTTTAAGTGTGATTTCTGTTTTTGGGGTGAGTGGGGTCCCAGAGAAAAAATAATAAATACATTTCTGTTAGTATCAACAGAAGTGAATTTGTCTCAAAGAGCATTAAGTTGTAAGCAATAAATATTATCTTTTTGTTTCCTATAAAATTTATCTAAAATGAAAAAAAGAAATAATGGTCTATGTAAAAAGTGTATTTCTAAGACTTTTTTCCAGGCCCAAGAATTGCTAAATGCTTTCCAAGGTCAATGAAGTTGCAGAAATGCGATCCTGTAGGACGAGACGTAATTGAAACTCTGCATCAAATCGTAGTATCTTCTGAAACGATGTCAAACTGAGTAATTTCTTTTTCTCAAAGTATGATTTAGATTCATAAAGAAGCAATTTATCAAACAGATTTCAGTGAATTTTTTTTTTAATGTTAATTTTGTTATCTAAAATGTAAACTCTCCCATCTGATTTTCTGTTCCACTTTGTGGCCTGTAATGCCAAACTCTCCCGCTCAAACTTCAGAGGACTAGTGTCAAAAGTAAAATCAGTGATTGCTATGACATGTCACCAGTTGGCAGAGAGATACAATGCATGCTAGTTACTTCTTGGTAGATAGCCACAAGAAAGAAATTCACGGAGAAATTTAGTAGAGGAAAAATATATTTATCAGAAAAAAAGGTAAACCTATTGATGGATGGTGTCTGGGAACCATGCAAGAAAGCCTTGGGGGTGATCCTAGTACATGAGAGTCACCATACAAATAGGAGGTAGTTTAAGTTTATCTATAAACGTGTTCCTCTTAGAAACATATTCAAATTAAATCAAACTCAATGTATCCTAATTTTTAAAATTTTCTGGAATAGACGTTTAATTTTTTATAATATATGTTTTTTTTTTTAAAGAATTTATTTATTCATTTGAGAGAGAGAGAAAGAGAGAGCATGAAAGGGGGGAGGGCCAGAGGGACAAGCAGACTCCCCGCTTGGAGTAATGTGGGGGTGGATCCAAAGCCTCTGAGATAATGACCTGAGCTGAAGTCATGCCCTTAACCGACTGAGCCACCCAGGCACCCCTGTAATAGACATTTCTTTCACATAGTTCAAATCTGAATAATTTCAATGCCATGTAGCATAATACTTCCCTGTCATTGTGTTTCTATAGATATCCCACCTCTCCTTCATTTAGCACATAAAAGTAACACTTTTATTTCCTTTTGTGAAATTATTATTATACATTTTTAATTGAAATTTGTAAAAATTATTAGAACTAACTCTAGAATTTTTATGAATAAATGTCAAATATAACTATATGCTCCAGTTTTCTCTTTCTTTAATTACAATGATAAAATATCATGCATGTTATTATTTATCTTGATTTTTTTTCTTTCAAACATATCTTGAAGATCATTCCCAACTAGTAAATGGGGTGCTTTCCGCTGAGTTGACATCAGACTTTTATTTAAAGACCTTGTTTTAAGCGCAATGCCTGCAAATTATTCATCATTAACAGAATCTCCATAGGTCTCTTCACCCATTTGTTCATTTGTTTATTTATTTATCAAATGTTTATGTGCTTATGGTTTTTCCAGCATTGCTCTAAGTGCTGGCAATACACTGAGAAGCTGGAGGAGGAACTCTAGGAGTCGAGCCAGAGAGACAGGCAATCTCAGGAGAGACTACTAAGAGTTGGGTGGATGATATGTTGCTTTTGTTGTAGGAAAATGGATACCAGCGGAATAGAGATTCCATTACGTACATAGATTATGTTTCAAAGCTAGCTGGTCTGTGCTAATTTGATTGGCTTTGTACCATAAATTTATTTTAGAGACTACAGAATTTATTTTTGCCAGGTTTTGTAAATAGAACACTTATTTATATCAAAATGAGTCATAGAAAAGAATTCTTTTTTGTCTCTGAGATGTTGTGATGACTTGTGCTAAAAGGAGGTAAATCATTTCTGGAATATCTGTCAGCTCTTAAACAAGATGTCCTTTAGTCATCAGAAAGATGTGAGATTTCAAGCAAATATATTTATCAACAGGGCATACTCTTAACTGGATCCTGCCAAGATGCAACTGCTGTTATTGAAAAAAAAATAATACCACATTTCTATTCACTTGACTCCTGCCTTAAGAATACTCGAGGTTAACATTTTTATAGAATTTTCATGGCTTTTACTTTGTTTCCTGTATCCATAACACTTAAAATGATGAGACATAATTGGATGACATTTTCCTTGCAAGTAAGGTTTACACTGATTCTCCTTTTCAAAAAGATCATAATGTCTGAGAAAGTAAAGACGGTTTTCTCACAGCAGAACAAGGCAATTGGTTGGAGATTTATCCCTTTATTAGGCATTTTCAACAGTGTCAAGAACACTATTATTGTGTTATAAGGCAATACCCTTGTACACCCGAGGATTAGAAACTAAAAGTTCTCATGATCCTGAGTATTAATATGAACAGCATTGATGAGAGAATTCAGGAACTTGGGTTTTAATTTCTGGGTAAGCATTCACTAGCCATATATTTTGATGTGCAATTTGACTTCTCCAGGTCAAGTTTTCTCATGTCTTTAATGAAGAGCCTCAGCTTCATGATGGCTAAGGTCTCGTACAGGCCACATAGAAATTTTAATGGCTTCTTGTTCTTTTATCCTTCCTTCAAGAATATAGCCTTTCTGTATTATTTGGGGGGAAAGTGTGCAGATAGTTGAAATCATACAGAAATTTCAACCCAGCAAATATTTTTTGAGAATGGAATTTTACATAACTAATGCAAAGATGAGTAAAGCACATCCTCGCTTTCTGCAAGTCTAATATATGGGATCAGTTAAGCAGGGTATGTTACAGTACATGTGCATATAAATTTTGTTGGGGAAGTAAAGTTCAGTTCCAAAGTTCTGGGTGGCCTTCCATGATTGTTATGTTAGTCTAAGGCTCTGTTATATTATGATAATACACACAATAACAATATACCTGTTATTTACTGAATACTAGAAACCATTCTAAGTGCTTTGTATCTACTAATTCATTTAGTTCTCAGAAAATCCCTACAAAATTTTCTTCTTCTTATTGTTAGCAAAAGATGGATAATGTGAGGCTCAAAGAATTTAAGCTTTTCCCCCAAATCCACACAGCTATTAAGAGTCAGAGTCAGGATTTAAACCTTCAGAGCTTGATTCTCACACATTCTTTTCCAAAGTACGTTTCACTGTGATTAAAAAAAAAATACACACACACTGCTCTCGGTTTCATAATTCAAGGGAACACTAATATAAATAGATTAGAGTTTTTATTCTTTGCATGACTATTGCCTCCAAGTTTTAGAATCTTTTTTGTAAAATCTTAAATGCATAGAAATGTAGGATGTACTATAAAATAACTTTTACTTTTATGAAGCTCATCCATTATAGTTTTGCTACTCAAATTCTAAAGTAATTTTAATTCAGTATCTACTATTTACGTATTTTTAATGAAAATAAATCCTTCTTGGACAAGAAACCCAATATTTTATTTTAGAATGTTTTCTTCTTTGGTTAGTTCATTTTCATTGTGCACTGTTATCTCAAACAGAGGATGAATTGTTGAAAGTGTTGGACATTTTGTTTTCCTGAAACTTGGAAGTTCCTTATAATGGAAACAAAATGTCTATCTATGTCTTTCATTTTCTGTTTCCCTCTACCTCCCTGCCCTCAAAAGGAGACATTCTCTTCCTTAGGGTGATCCTTTGGAAGTAGCACAAAGATTTTTTTTTTAATTGTTACTCCAACACATTCTAAAGTTTGAGAACACACCTCTAGTCTGCATTACCTCTATTCTGAGACTTTTAAATGAATATTGTTGTTTCTTTGTTGGATAAACTATCATTTGAATTGACCTTCTAAAAATCATAAATTCTTGGGATTTTTTTAATTGAAAAGGCAAACAGATGTAGACATTGTATGACAAAGTGATGACAGTCATGAAAATCAATTACATTGAAAAAATTAATGCTTTTCTTGTAATGAAGTTTAAAAAAGATAATTTCATTAATGGCCTAAATAATTTTACTTTATTTTTTTTTGTCTTATTATCTTGAGACAAGACACAACTCTTTAACAAATTACTCTACCACTTCCTTTCTTTTACAAACCTCTCTTCTCTTTCATTTTCAAACCTCTCTTCTCTTTCATTTTCTTTCTTTGGGTATGTCTGCGGGGACTTTTTTTAACTTTGTAACAAAATGCTAATACGGATTGCTTACTTCTTGCTTGATGTAGAAATCTAAATTGTGATGAAGATTGACTCCAGAAATATGACAATGTTCTGAAAAGAAAGTTGGTTTATGTAGTGGTTATAATATTACATACTTGATATTATATCTCAACTAGGCTATGGTAGTTTTTTATACATAAACAAATAAATCAAACAAAATATATGACACAATTAAGCCTAGTTGAAAAATTTGAACTCAGATTTGACTTTTGTCTTACAGAGCCAATATTAGTAAAATTCCCTTAGGGAACTGAGGAACTTCACTAACTTAAGCATATATCATATTATATTAATATATTAATGTCATATGTTATACATAATTAAGTTTGTAGTTACAGTATCTGGGTATTTTCTATTATATCTGAAAAGCAGTATATCCCGAGAAAACACCTTTTATCCCTCAGAAAATAATTCAATAATCTACAGGTAACTAAATGAAATTCAGGGGAAAAAAGTGCAAAATGGTTAAGATGGCATTTCCTTTTCTTTATGTTGCATTTTGGATGAATCAAGCAATTTAATAATAATATCAAATGACAGATGCATCAGTAATACTTAAAGATTTAGGAATCATGAGGCGAGGCTTATTCTAAGTCTTCAGGTAATGTAGTAAGAGTATCTAGGACCTTGAAACTTAAGCATATTGAAATAATTTTCATGGGAATTTGCTGCTTTGTAGCAGCTGTGAAATAATCCCACTGTTTACCCGTACATATTTATCTTCTAGGTTTGTGTTTCAAAATATTTTGTTTTCTCCAAGTCATAGCTATTATTAATTAACTACCTGAATCCAACACCTGCATTCTGAATTCTCATAGTGTGAACAGAAACCACTAATTAAAATGGCAGGGAGAAATTTGGGACTCTGTGCAAATAAAGTCCATGAATAATGATTGTCAAGGAAATGTGTTGCTGGAAAGCTGTCAAAAAGATGAATGAGCTGAGCTATTTACCATGTTGAAAGAGAAAATCTTATTCTATAACTTGAATTCTAATACTGAACAACCATTTACGCATCATTCATTGGTCACTACATAAAAAGGATGAGATACAGACCATTAACTTTAGGTTCTAGTTGGTAGGTTATTAAGTAAGGAGCTTCAAAGAGAACAGGACAGTATCCACTGAAGTGGGCTACGATGTGGCTAATAAGATCACTTTTGTTCATGCTGACACACACACTTTCAGGACAGGCAATTCTTATACCCAAGAAGGGCAGAGATTCAATGGGAATGAAGCCATTGCATAGTTGATTAGATCTATATTGCTCATGCTGATCAACATTTCCAAAAAAACCAAAACACACTTATACACGAAAGAACACTTAGTTCAAAGCAATGTGCTCTTCGGAATGACAAAGTCTCTGGCAATAATCATGCTCGTCACAGTTAATTATGGTGGTGAAATTTCCACTATACGTATATGTATTTATTTATTAAATTGAGCCATAAACATATCTAGAAAAATCTTTACAAATTTTTCTGGACAAATTAAAAAACCTTTGGAAGGAGCAATGTATTTAACTCTCTAATTCGGTGGACACTAGTCTAAGAGAATGAAAACTTGGGTGAAGACAGATTCTTTCTTGTAGCAAATAAGCTGGTAAAATTCTTACTCCATCTGGAGTGTTGGGTGATGGCATGGGATAGGCATTATACATAAGGAGATCTTACCAACTATAACAATGTGGATCTAAGTGGTTGAAGAAAATGGAAGGGAAATATAAAATTTAAATATACATATTACTCTACTTATATGAAATATACAGAATAGGCAAATTAATAGAGATAGAAATTAGAGGTTGCCAGGGTTTCTGGGAAGGGGAAATGGGGAGTTATTGCCTAGTGGGTACAAAGTTTCTATTTGGGGTGCTAAAATTTTTGGAAATAGGGATGATGGTGGCACACATTGTGATTATAATTAATGCCACTGAATTTTACACTTAAAAGTGTATAAAATGGATCAACCTCAGGTGATTATATTTAGATTATTTAGATTAAAAAATATCCAAAAACCTCAGCGACCTCTCTCAACAGTGAAGTACACACATGTGCGTGCACGCACACACACACACACACACACACAATCCCCTATTTACCTTTGAACACAGTGTTCTAATTCATCTTAATTTAGGTTCTCAGAACCTGACCTGAGCTAACTCAAATCCACAATTAGCTCCTGTGATAGCCGGTTTTATGTGTCAACTTGACTGAGCTAAAAGATGCCCTGATAGTGGGTAAAACATTTCTGGATGAGTCCACGAGGGTGTCACAGGAAGAGATTAGCTTTTGAGTCAGTAGACCAAGTAAAGAAGATTACTCTCACCAATGCTGGTGGGCATCATCCAATCCCTTGAGGGCTTGAATAAGATGAAGAAAGGGTGAAATCACTTTCTCTGCTTAAGCTGAGACATTTATCTTCTCCTGCC
The DNA here is from genome assembly GCF_002201575.2 of Neomonachus schauinslandi. Lineage (NCBI taxonomy): Eukaryota > Metazoa > Chordata > Mammalia > Carnivora > Phocidae > Neomonachus > Neomonachus schauinslandi. The sequence continues at coordinate 140,486,597 of NC_058409.1, forward strand.
CTCAGACATAAGTGCTTCTGTTTCTTGAGTTTTCAGACTCAGACCAGGACTTACACTCTTGGCCCCCAGATTCTCAGGAATTTGGAATCAGATTGGATTATACCATTGAGTTTCTTGGTTCTCTAACTTGCAAATGGGGACTTCTTGGCCTCCACAATGGCATGAGCCCATTCTTAAATCTCCTCTTATATACGTCTCTCTCTATATCCTATTGGTTTGGTTTCTCCAGAGAAGCCTGACTAATGTAGCATCAAATAACATAGGAAGGAATTAAAGTTTTTTAGGCTAATAATAGCAGCAGGAATACCAACAGGGCGTGTCTTAATCAGCCTGGGCTGTTATAACAAAATGCCATAAACTGGTGGCTTAAACAACAGTTCACAGTTCTCTTCTGAAGACTGGAAAACCCAAGGCCAATGTGTTGGAAGATTCAGTTCTTGATGGAGGCCTTCATCCTGGTTTACAGATGACCACTTTCTCATAGTGTACTTGCAGAGCCTTTCCTTGGTCTGTCTCTCATCCTCTCTCTATAAGGGCACTAATCCCATCATCTTCTACACCTAATCTAAACCTAATTACTTCCCAGAGGCCCCATATCACATTAAGGGTTAAGACTCATCATGTGAATTTTGGAGGGACACAAACATTCAGCTCATAACGGGGCACATACCTATCTTTTATGCTCCCTCCCCACCCCTCCCCTTCCCTCCTTCCCTCCCTCCCTTCCTTCCTTTTCTTTTGTAATAAGAACTACTAGACTCTCACCAATAACATACCTAGAGGAAATTTTGAGAATCACTGAAAAATAACAGGACAAATTTTGAGAACCACTAATGTAAACAAATTAAATTACAGAGTTACAGCTTGACAATGATCTTAAGGACCCCACCCTCATTTCTTAAAATTGTACTACAGTTTTGAGATATAAGTTTAGACTTTACTTCAGACTGGTTGGTCTCATTTTATAAATGCTGTTATTGTAAAACCGTTGAGACTATCAGTGTAGATCATGTTGATGATCATTCAGTGATGTGCAGTCATGGTGATTGTAATCTAAATTGAAATCACAATCTCATTTCTTAAAAGAAACATAAATATGGGTTAATGTGTTATACTCATTAACCATCCTCACCCCAGAGTTATTTCTAGGCTTCTTAACGAAGCAATCATCAAAATAATTATACTTTGCAGTTTAGAGCTAGATTAAGGTCAATTGGCTGATTTTTAAAAAGGAAAAGGAAGTTTTTTTGCTTTTAAGAACAGTATCATGATTATATGTAGGGACTTGAAGCTTCCCCTATAAACTTAGCCAAGTTATTGTATTTACCAAAATGGAAAAATCCTTATAAATGTGGTATAATTTTCATGAAGCCTAAGGCATAGATCGAAAAATATTTGCCTGTATTTAGTATTGTCCATTTTTCACTGAATTGATAATATATCTTTCGAATCATCATTCCATAGCAATAAAGAAAACTAATCAAAACAAATTTTCATTCTGTTTGAAAAAAATGGATTTAGCTTTGTTTAAAGCTTTTGAATATTCTATGCAAATAAAATGGTACTTTAGTTTTTATGCTTATATTTTCCAAAACCTCAATATGGCTTTTTTTTCATTTCTCAAAGCAAAGAGAAGACAGTAAATGCAAAATATTGTATTTAAATGCAAATGTTAGATTGAATATAACAGAAGGGATTTGGTGGAATGACTTGCCACAGATTCTTTGAATAAGGTCATTAACACCGAAAAAGTACTGGTCCCATCATTTATGAAATAATTTTAAGAAATTACAACAAATGGGAATGTTCAGGTAGTTCATTAAATTCAATCTTACATATCTATTTATAGTCAAAGTATAGGCATAATGCCTTTACAAAAATGTAACACCAGTCAGAGTGAATATTTCATTGTTACATTTATATTCCAATTGCACAATATAGAGCTCAGAAGACTGAAAACAAAGATATGAAAATTTGCTTCATTCTGTAATTCCAAAAGCTAATATTTAATTTTATTAAAATCTTTCCAGAAATGAGCTGCGAGTGTTATATACCTAGAGAATTGTGCTGACACTTAGTTAGTGCTTTCTTTGTTTTTAGGACTAATACTGTTTTTTTCTCAAGTACGAGATGGAGTTAACAGATATATCCTTATATATTTGTATTTCTCAGCCCTATTAATACAAAAAATTCCTGGGATTCTCAGAGTTTCATTCTAATGGGAAAAGAATTCCCAATTCCAGCTGGCCACAGGCCTCAGACAGCAGCAGGTCTATGATTCAGAAATTGATCTGCAGAAACCCACAGTGATGAATGTTCCCTGTAATGTTCTTAAACTTAGGAGGGAAGAATTCCTTTATTTGTTTACCCAAAGCCTCCATATATTCTTTGAAATTCTCCCAATTATTCCAGTACACAATAGTCTCATAAATCAAAACCCCAGAGTAGTCCAAGATATTCCATTTAATCTGACACACAATCCCCCCAGGACAATGAGATGGGGCAGCTTTTTGTATCTACTTAGAATAAAGTTTCTTATTGTCATTTCACAAGTATAATCCTTCTAAACATTTTTCAATAGCTTCTGGCCCTGATAACAAATCATGCCAGTGTTTGCCTTTATGGCTGCTTTGTAAAAGTCAGACTCAATAACCTTGGGAGTCACTCTCTTTTGCCCATTTTTTTCTAGTTGTCTCTGCTACATCCTTCATCCAGTCATGAAGGTAAGAGTAGGGGATTACTGCAATTGTGGGGGGCAGGTAATCTTGGCACAAATTATATCACATGAATATTGATATTAGGTTGAGTTTAATGATGACAGTTTTTTCCCATAGCTCTGTGGCTTCAATTGACGTCAAACTTCCCAAAACTACAGATACTAGAAACATCCATTAACTGGATATCAAGGTGTCTTGTGCATAGAACAGGCTGTTCCTGTGATATCAAAAATTAAGGTCTTTTTAAATCACTCCAAGGTGTTTTTATGTTGTCATTTTCTCCTCTAACAATTACATTCAAGCCACTGAGAGAGAGGAACATGGAGAACAGTTTTCCTAAGATCGCCATGTTGTAATGAATCATGACTGCATACGCTGTAGTCCGCGGCTAAGTGGAAGGAAATTCAGTATCTGGTGAGAATACACTTCACTTTCTGCACGCTGGCTATCTACCCTTTAAACGGAAGCACTGTTCAGCCAGCTCTGCCCCCCGTGTCTCCTATTCCATACCTCTAAAGAGTAACATTACATAACTGTATTTGCACTACCAAACGGATTTTTTCTTTCCATGGGTCAGAATACATAGCGAGTGAAATGAACCAGGGAGCAAGTCACAGTGATACGATCGGAAGGATGAAGGACGAATGTTCTAATTAAATTTCAGATGTTTGTGGTATAAGTCTCAAGAATCAACTGGCATAGGGCGCCTGGGTGGCTCAGTTGGTTAAGCGACTGCCTTCGGCTCAGGTCATGATCCTGGAGTCCCGGGATCGAGTCCCGCATCGGGCTCCCTGCTCGGCAGGGAGTCTGCTTCTCCCTCTGACCCTCCTCCCTTTCATGCTCTCTGTATCTCATTCTCTCTGTCTCAAATAAATAAATAAAATCTTAAAAAAAAAAAAAAAAAAGAATCAACTGGCATAAAATGATATTTTATAAAATAAAGCACGAGATAGTTCTCTCTCTCTAATTAGCAAAGAAGAGGATGCAGTCATTTGCTCCTGGAGAGATAAAACTAAGAGTGGAGCAGAGATTTGCATGAAACCGCGAATGATTGAGAATGACCTTTAAATGAGGAGCAGTGGTTCCAGCCAGTCTTATTGGAAGGCACTGCATAAGAGTCCCATGTCCTGAACGATGTTCAAAAATCACAATACATTTGATTTCCGTTCCTTTCTGGTATCATCTCATATTTCAGAAATCATCTTCTAGCATTATATTCCCTTAAAAATCCTCAGAAAAGAAAAAAAAAGTCTTTTTGGTGAATCACTGTAATTTATTATTTTAAGCTATTTGACAAAAATATAAAATCATTGTTTTTCTGAAGTTACTGTTTGGTGACAATTATAAATTTCATCTGGGCTTATCACCGAGCAAATATGCCATATGAGCTTCAAAAAAAAGAAAATTAAATATATGGAGATATATAAATATATGGATATAAAGCATGTCAGTTGTTATTTCTTCTATGCCAAAATGCTCTTATATTTAGAAGTCTACCTTCTAGAAACTTTACCACTGTTTTTAGTAGTATTATTGTCATCAATACAGACGCTGTTATGTATGCATTAGTAAAAGTTTGTAGTTTCTTGTCTACAATCAGGTGTGAAAATTTTGGGTTATATTTCAAAGTGCTTTTCACGGGAGCTGTTCAACTTCTATAGAAACCTCTACTTCCTTGTTTTCCTTTATAATGAGGTTTCATCTTAACAGAATTATGTAAGTGGAATCATATCGTATTCAATTGTTTTACTCAGCATTAAGTTTTTACAATTCATCCAAGTTTCCTGTAGCTATAATCCATTTAATATTGTGGCTACATTATATTTCATCATATGGGTACACCACAAATATCCACTTTATATTTTATGGATATCTTGGTTGGTTCTTGTTGGTGCTATGGTTAAAATGATGCTCTGAAATTGTTAGTACATGTTTCCTTGTGCACATTTTTATACTTTGCAACCATAAAGTGTGATTGCAATAATATTTTATTGAATAAACATTCCACAATATAGCCCTTCTACTGAGTATGAACAACTGGGTTATTTCCGGTTTTGGCTGTTACAATTAGTGATGCTTGAACATTCTTGTATATCACTTTTGTTGAACAGATATATTCATTTTTGTGGAGTTTATACATAGGAGTGCTGGGACATGGGATACATGTGTCTGGCTTGGTAGATACTGCCAGTGATTTTTTTTTTCCCAAAATGATCGTACCTGTTTGCCCTCCGATCTTCAGAGTATGTGATTCTTATGCAACATCTACATTGGCCCTGGGGGTCATTTGTCATTATTATTTCAGCCATTCTAGTGTCTGTTTTTCTTAACCACTTTTCTTTTGTGTTGTCTTTCTTTTACTTAATGGTTTGAACAATATTAAACTGTATTTTAGATGTGAAATTTTTGTTACTTATGTGTGTTGCAAGTTATAACTGTTCTCATTCTTTAGACTTGAAATTCTTTCTTGATTAATGATGTCTTTTGATGAACTTTTCATAAACTCGAAATTTTAATTTTAAAAATTTAATGTAGTCTTTTATTTATGGCCAGTATTTTGTGCTGAAATTTGCCTACTCCAAAGGCATAAACATATTCTACTTTATCTTCCAGAAGCTTTAATATTTTGCCTTCTATATTAAAATGTTATTGCATTTTATATTGAACATCGTTCATATGTCATGTGATTGAAGTCAAGATTCATTTTCTCTCATATGATACCCAGTTGACTCAGAACCTTTTGTTGAAAATAGTATCTTTCCGTATTTCTTTGCATTCTTTTGTCCTAAGTCAAGGGCCATTTATCTGTGTGTCTGTTTCTGAGATATCTATTCTTTTGTCCATCTATTTACTACTACCACACTGGCTTAATTACTACAAATTTATAATACAAGTTCATATAGAGCAGAACAACTCATAGCTTGGCATTCTTCAAAAGTAACTTGACTATGCCGGATCCTCCGTGTTTCCATTATAATTAGCTGTCCATGTCCTATCTATTCTTTCTCTCTCTATCTCTCTCTCTGCCTGTTGCACACACACACACAGAATTTGGATTTTTATTATAATTGCTTTGAATCCACAGATCTTTTAATAATGATAAACTTTACATTCTCATACTTTTTAATTGAGATATAGAACTACATACTATTATTGTCTATTTGCTTTTTAATTTATCAACCTTGCTAAATTCTCTTATAAATGCTAATAGTTTTTTGGTAGATAATTTTGTATTTTTAATACACAATCTTTTATATCTGTTCCTAATGAGACATTTCCCCCATCTGTCTGCATATATATGGGTTTGTGTTTCTTGTCTTACTTGTCTTTATTAAATATTGAATAACAGGATAAGAAATATCCTTGAATCCTTTCTGTATCTTTAAGGAAAATATTTCAGTGGTTCACCACTTGACATAATAGTCGCTCTAATATTTTTGAGGATAACCTTTTCATTGGGTACACCACAAATATCTACTTTATATTTTATGGATATCTTGGTTGGTTCTTGTTGGTGCTCTGGTATAGTCCTACTTTTAAAAATATTTCTTTGTATAACATTAATTTTGGATATTGAATATTAAGTTATTTTTCTGCAACCACCAATGTGATATGATTCTTCCCTGTTTTCTGTGCATGTGGTTGTATGAGTCGGAGTCTCTCAGAAAACAGATGGCATGTTCACCAGATAATTGAAGAGTTTAAAGAAGGGATTATTTGCAACAGAGTGGGCACAGTTTAGGGAACCCTACAAGAGATACTGAATCACTACAAACTAACAACAGTTAGGATCCATTAACACTCTTTGTTCTGAAGGGAGTGTGAAAGGGACAACAAAATTATCAGAATTTGGAAGGATGCTGATCCTGTATGTGACAGCCAACAAACCTAAGCTCCGAGTTTCAGTAACATAAAACAGCCCCTGCCAAAGCATACCAAGGAAGGAAGGGAGTATATATACTCCCACAACATGTTTTTCCACACATAAAATTGCCTACTCTTGTGCTACCCATGGCTATCCTTCTATAAAAGTTAGCCTCCCAGAACACTTAATTGGATGAAGGAAAATGGAGAGCGGGTCTACAGAGAAAGTCAGTCTTGTTAGAAGACTCTCTCCTGTATTGGTTTAAATAAAACAAGAGGCCATGGGGGAAAGCCTACAGTGGCAAAAAGCTGAGGGCAGTAGTCTGGCCAACAATCAGCCAGGAACTGAGGGTGACCTATAGCTAAAAGCTAGCAAGAAAATGAGACCCTCAGTTCAATAGGCTATGTGAAATTGAATCTTACCAACAACCATGTGGATTTGGAGGCAGATCTTTCTCAAGTTGGGATGAGACTGCAGCCTGAACCAATACCTTGATTGCAGCCTGTGGGTTCTGGAACAGAGGACCCAGCTAAACTGAGTCCAGAATCTAGACCTACAGACACTGTGACATAATAAATGTGCATTCTTTTAAACCACTATTCACAGTAACATTGTTATGCAGCAACAGATAAATAAAACAAGGGGAATATCCAGTGCACTAGTGAATTATATTATTGAGATGATATTAGTCTATTCATTTTTTTAAAAAAATCTTCCTTTTCTAATATTTGCAGTTTGGATTAAATATTTTACTTAAAATGTTTTAATTATGACCAACCAGTTTTATCAGGAAAAAAAAAAACCTCTAATTTTTAAAATGTTCTCTTCCTTGCCAATTTGGATACTTTTATTTCTTTTTGTTGCCTGATTGCTAAGGCTAGGACTTCCAGTACTATGTTAAATAGTAATGGTGAGAGTGGACATCCCTGTCTTGTTCCTGACCGTGGGGGAGAGGCTCTCAGTTTTTCCCTATTGAGGATGTTATTAGCTGTGGGTCTTTCATATATGGCCTTTATGATGTTGAGGTATGTTCCCTCTATCCCTACTTTGTTGTGGATTTTTATCAGGAGAGGATGCTGTATTTTGTCAAGTGCATCTATTCGTAGGATCATATGGTTCTTACCCTTTCTTTTATTAATATGGTGTATCACACTGATTGATTTGCAAATATTGAACCACCCCTGCAGCCCAGGAATAAATCCCACTTAGTTGTGGTGAACAATTCTTTTAATGTACTGTTGAATTCGATTTGCTAGATTTTATTGAGAATTTTTGCATCCATGTTCTTTAATCATGGACTATTTACAACTGTATTTGATTGTCTTGAATGGTTACACTGCAGTAAGTAAATATATATTTTATAGTTTTAGTTTGGTTTGTTTGTTTTTATTTATTGAAGTCTACTTTATGTCCAGAATTTGATTAACCTTTATAATATTACTTGTGTATTTGAAACAAGGTATATTCCACAGTTGTGGAGTGCATATTTCCATTGTTGTCCTTGAGGATCAAATTATTCATCATGTTTTAAAAAACACCTACCTATATCTTTACAGATTTTCTCTGATACAGTAATCTTATTCTTGAGATTTCTTTCCCCATATTTTCCATTCCTATTTTAAGTTTCCATATTTCTTTCAATAGTCCAAATCCCTATCTAATATTCCCATAATTTTTGGAAGTTTCATTAACATATTAATCAGTTTGTTTATAACCCTCATTCCAAAATCTTAATTTCTATTGGTCTGTTTCTATTGATTGATTTTTCTTTTGACTCTAGGTCACATTTCCTCTTTTTCCCCCATATGTATTTTATCTTATTTATTTTTTTTATTGCATACTGGAAATTGTGGATGATACACTTATAGACATTTGTTATCTTTTAAGAGTTCTTGAGTTTTGTCCTAGAAGGCAATTCAACTACAGATGATTATGTTGATTTCGTGTGGCTTAGGCTTTAGGTTTTATTAAAACACATTTACTTCCATTGTGATCTTATATCTTGGACAAATCCCTTAGGGTGTGAATGTGGTCTTTACTTCTGAGTCCTGGCCCTTCTTGAGCTTGAATAGAAAGCACAAAATATTTACAAAGCCCATCTTACCTGGAAGAATTAAACTCCAGAATCTGTATACTTAGTCACAAGCAGCTTCTGAAATCTTTAATCATATCTTTCAGACTTACAGCTATTGTTTTCCCCTCATTTTGTTTTATTTTTTTATTTTATTTTTTTTTTTTGAGAATTGGAGTTCAAGCCCAGCTAATGATTTCAGGTAGTTTGTATATATACTTTTGTAATCATATCCACATGGCTCTCTCTTTTCTAGTAGATCCTCCTTCAACTTCCAGCTTTTCTGATAGCTCTAAATGATACTTCATGAAGTTATGTGGTCATGACTCTAACAAGTTTGTTACTTTCTCCTTGCACCATGCAAATAAGTAGATTATTTTAAACCACTAAGTTTTGCAATGTTTTGTTCACCAATGCATAGATAACCATTTCAGAGAAATTATTTTACTGTGGTAGGAAGGATTAGACATTTATATCTTAAAATCTTCTTATATGGTTTTTGTATGTACAACTTTATGTCCATCCACGTTCTAATCAAATATTAATGACTAAATAAAGGTAGGAATTGCCCGAAACAAAAATAGATTTTATTTGGTGTTATTTTTCAGATGTGTTACAGTATTTGTTTATTTATTTTTTTAAAGATTATTTATTTATTTATTTGAGAGAGAGAGAGAGCAGGGAGGAGGGGCAGAGGGAGAGAAAGAATCTCAAGCAGACTCCACGCCGAGCACAGAACCCCCATGCAGTTCTTGATCTTAGGACCCTGAGATCTTGACTTGAACCAAAATCAAGAGTAGGAGGCTTAACTGACTGAACCACCCAGACAGCCCTACATTGATTTTTAACTCAATAACCTTTATTCTTCCAAATTTTCCTTCATGAAGTAATGGAATCAGATAGAACAAGTGATATAATTTGGAACTATAAATATTTAGTTTATTAAGTAGCAAATCACATACAGAGTCAGAGAGTTAAGTTACACAGTTCCCAGAAAATTTCAGAGCACAGAGATCAAATTTACAGTTTATATAATATTCAAATTCTTCTTTCCACCCCCACATTATCTCATTCTCTGTTCATTGCAAAAACCCATTCTGAAATATTTTACAGATATGCCTCAATCTGTGAGTCTTTACATGCTCTTTAATGTGGATTTTCCAATTTTAAAATCATCAAAATCGGAAGACTTACTTTGCAATTGGAACCCAAATCGGTGCAGCCAATGTGGAAAACAGTATAGGGTTTCCTCAAAAAACTAAAAATAGAATTTCCATATGAACCAGTAATTCCATTACTGAGTATTCACCCAAAGAAAATGAAAACACGAATTCAAAAAGATATATGCACCTCTATGTTTATTGCAGCATTATTTACAATAGCCAAGATATGGAAGCTACCCAAGTGTCCATTGATTCCATTGATAGATAATGGATAAAGAAGATGTAGTGTGTGTGTGTGTGTATGTGTATACATATATATATATATAAAATGAAAGAAGATGTGGGATATTACTCAGTCATAAAAAGGAATGAGATCTTCCCATTTGCAACAACACAGATGGACCTAGAGCGTATAATGTTAAGTAAAATCAGTCATCAGAGAAAGACAAATACCCTAGGATTTCACTGATATATGGAATTTAAGAAACAATGAACAAACAAACAAAGAAAAAAGAGACAAAAAAAAATAGCCTCTTAAATACAGAGAACAAGCTGGTCATTGCCAGAGGGGAGGTGGGTGGGAGGATGGGTGAAATAAAGGGGATTAAGAGTACACTTAGCGTGATGAGCACTGAGAATTGTAGTGAGTTGTTGATTCATTCTATTGTACAGCTGAAACAATTACAACACTATATGTTAAGTATACTTCAGTTAAAAAAAGACTTACGGTGAGCAGGATAAACTGTGCACACACCTATTTTAAGTGGATACTTACCTTATCTGATTAAACTCTAGCTGTGACCCCAACTCCACAGTTGTGTTAACAAGTAAAAAACTATTCTGAAGATTTTCTTTCTCATTTTGGTTGGTTTCTTTACAAAGTACTTCTGAGGATGTACTTCTCTCTAAATTTACTAAATTAACATATTTTACTTAACACCAGGTAGCTTCAATATCTTTCAACCTTCCATTCTAACAATCAGTAATACCCATTCAACATTTACTTTCTGCTCTCTTTTTTCCTTTTTTTAAAAAAAGATTTTAGTTATTTATTTTTGAGAGAAAGTGAGTGAGCACGAGCCGTGGTGGGGAGAGGCAGAGGAAGAGAGAAAGGGACAAACATTCCCTGCTGAGCGCGGAGTTCAACTCGGGCTGGATCCAGGACCCTGAGATCATGGCCTGAGCTCAAGTCAAAGGCTTAACTGACTGAGCCACATAGGCATCCCTACATTCTCCTTTCTATTCTTGAATAGTCTGTTTTGGCCACAGTCAATAAAGACACTTTCTTATTTTATACCAAAGATTCCTGGATTTAGTCCATGACCTTCCACCATAACTTTGTGACTATGTTCATCCTTGACTAGAGTTTTTTGTAGCTCTGAAACCTCTATTCTTTCTCCCTTGATCCACTTTTTGTTCTCCTGTTTAAAATTTACAAATCATATCTATTAGCTAGTTTGTGTCATTTCTACTCTTTAGAGAAGGTTAGCTTCTTGACCTGGTCTTATAACAGACTTTGTTAGGGATGAAGATAATGAAAACATTACTCATTATAACTCAGAGAGTAATCAAGTGTCTTTTACTCCAAGTTGTTACAAATATAGGCATACATCTATAATGGCTACGTAGTCTGAATGTGAAACCCCATTTTTACTGAAAGTTCCATGCCATGTCGGTTTTTCATTTTCAAAAGTGGATGGAGGTCTCTTTCAAATTGTTATATCAAATTGAATGTAGCATTTTGATCCTCTAGTAAAGGTGAATAGGGAAAAATACATGCTTTATGTACGTATATATAATTTTATGGTTTAATTAGTTCTAGAGAATATTGTCCTGGGTTGAACAAATGCCTAATATTTTCACTTTTATCAGGAACATATTTTGCTCTTGGGGAATTTCTTAATCATTAGTCTACATATTCCTAAATATTAGAGCCAGAGAGAAAATCTGCTATACTAAAGGCATGGATTTTTACAGAAAAACAGATTTAAACAGTATATTTATGTTCTGAATATACAATAATACCAACAAAAATATGAAAAAAAATTAAACTGGAATATTGTCATAAAAGTAAGCGCAAAGATTGGATTTATTATATAAAGAGTAAAATGAAAATAATGATAGTGGTGGTGATAAAATGGAACAGTAACCTTGATGCAAATTTGAGTCAGTTGAATTCATTCTTCAGAAAGCAATTGTGTATTTAAGTACATTTCAGGAATCTATCTTTTTCGCTACTGAAAATTGAAATAACTTTTTTGCTTTTTTTGGAGAAAGTTTATTTTCAGACTATGGTGTAGTTGGTAAAGATTCAAACTCTTGTAACTTCTTTTTTTTTCCCAAGACATCATCATGGCAAGTAAATGGAAGAATACCAGTGATGTCTAGTACTGGACCAAAGGCTACATAGTGAAGTCTAGAATTTAGGAATTCTAATCTCTGATGAGTGATTGATTTTATTATCTTAGACTTGTCACTTCTGTCTTTTTTATCTTTTATCCTCACACTGAGCTATTCACCATTCTAATCACACTGCCTATTTCATTGTAGCACCAGAAGATTAATTGCTAAATGTCTGCCTAGAGCTCAGGGGGGAGAAAAAAAGTTAATAAAAAGAAGCTGCCAAAAATGTTGCACTGTCAATTTTTTAAAATATCAGAATATCTAGTAGGCTTTTCCACACATTTTCATCTGTCAAAATCTTACTCATTTTCCAAGGCTATGGAAGGCGTGATTTTACCTTTTTTTGTGTGTGTGAACTTTTCCCTTATCTTCAGTCAAAATAAATCAATATCTTCTCCTTAATACTCCCAAAACTTTGTTTTCAACTTTGTTATAAAACTGCTCACAGTCCTTTTGTACCACAATTGTATATGTGTCTGCACGCAAACACTTTCTTTCCATTTAAAATATACTTTCAAGGTTTGCTATTGAACAAAGAAGAAATATCATAACATTCTAGGTCACAGGTAGAAGAGCTCTCATTCTACTTATTATTGTATAAGTCCCATAAACTAAATTAGTTTAGGTTCTCTTATTATAACATTATCAAAGATAGCGTCTTTTACCTAAGTGTACACCAAAGTGGAGTGAGCTACTTGAGGAAAATATCTGGCAGAAAACAAACAAATAAACAAAAAACAGAGGAGAAATAAGAGCAACCTTCACTTGTGATTGAGCTGACAAAGATGGCCTTTTGTAGACATTACCTGGGGAGTGATGATATTCTACCAAATCCATTCTTTATTTCATTACTTATCCTAGGAGGATTGTTTAGCAAAAGGAAGATTAGATTTTTATAATATAAAAACAAACATCTATGAATGACAATTCAAAGTAATATCCAGGACTTACTCTGCACTGTTATTATAAACATACTTTGTGAGAGAGAGAGTTTTTATCCTCCCTAACACTAACATTTGTTGCCCCACCAAATCTCTGCTTGAGGCTGTGGACATTTTTTTTTCCAAATAAACTTTTTCCAAATCTACATAAACCTTTTACTTTTTCAGGGATCTCTCTTGATATAGTAAGAGATTAATGAATGTTGGATGGTGATAGGAATATTATTTGTATTAAAGTATAGATTTCCTTCATTACTCCTGTAGGATAAGAAGAGTAAAAGTAGAGTGATTAATAATTCTTTAAAGTGAATCTTTTAAATACCTAGATTTAGACATCAGCTTTTTCAGTGTCCTATCTTTTGTTCAACATCAATGTCTTAACATTGCAAGTAATGTTATTAATGTTTATTCTGCATAAGAATAAAAGAAACCCAATGTAAGACACAGACATTACATTATATACTAATAGTACTCTGACAGGACATCAAGAATGTTAAGGACAAATGAAAGATCAAGGAAGGCATAAAGAGAAGGAAGACATAAAATTAATATTCATTTTCATATACAATTATTGGCACTGAATCCCCTCCTTCCATGAAGAAATATTATGATGCATCAATCTTGTCCAGTTTGCTTTGATTGATCACCTAAGTTGATATGATTGGCTGTGTTTTTATATGGAAGAGAATGCAGCATATAGTATTGGTGAAAAGTCATTTCTTCAATAAGATAAAACAGCTTAAGAGAATTTTATTCAGACAGGAATTATTAGCAGCCAAAATTAGGTACATTTATTAAATTCCATTAAGGCCAAATAGAATATAAATACATATTATATATTACAAATAACTAAAGTGGAAAATTAGGGAACTCCACAAATATAAATAATTATCACATAAATGAATGCCAAAGTGTATAGAAAAGTGATGCCATAAAGTTTGATTTCTATATTGGGAGGAAACATGCTAATTGTGTTGTTATTTGTTTATTTCATATGATATTCTACCAGTAACATTTTCTTAGTTTATTTTGATGAAATTTTAAAGTGGTTACCATTGGAATTCATAAAACCTTATAAAGCATGAGTTTTGGGTGACTTAGTTCATAATTGTTTAAATAAAACAAATGGAGAATTTACCTTTATTCATATAACTCAAGGGAAATCCTAGAATCAGTAGAATTAACATTTTTTGGTTTCATACAGATTCAATGCTTTTTATATTTATACAGTATTCTGTTTTATAATCAGTATATACATAGTCCCATTTGTTTTATATAATACTCTACCAGTGAATATTTCTCCTTCACTTTTGATATAAAAAAACAATTAGTTATATGTAAAACATGTATAACATGAGATTTGGCTAAATGGGTTTATATTTGCCCTTATAAAGCAAATGAAGAATTAATGATTATTCATACAACTCAAGGAAAATCTTAAAGTTAATAAATAATTAGTAAAGGTAACAATCTATTACAAGTCTGTTTTCCATGTTTACAGTCTGCATTCATTGATCATTCTTATTTTTTTGAAGCTAGCCAATTGACATTTAAAAAAAAATGAATTGGTATTCATTCAACAATTGTTTATTATTTTACGTAAATAAAATACATTTACTCTAGAGCACAGGTTTGTTCTGGATTATGGGTGTGTGTGGTGGGGGGTACTTTGATAGCATTTTAAGCACCTTATTGTCTTCTCTGTCATACTCTCCTGCCTCAAAGACATTCTTCTGTCTGCCTCGTATGCAAACATGTGAATTCTCACACCTCTCCATTTAGACCTATGGGTATGTTTGGGCATAAGCCCTGTCTTCAATATTATCTCACCCATCCTGTTCCTTGTACAGAGAATACTCATATATTATGTTTTGTTACATTTTCTCCTAATGCTGTTGCTGTCATATTATCTCCAGAGTCACCATCCTTCTAATATGTACAAGCTCCCAAATTACCCAATTCTGTCTCCTTTCCTTGTAAATGATATAATCGTTGCCCTTTCTCATGGAAATTCAACTTTCTTTTCTATCCTTATCCATAGTGAAGGCGGGTGGTCAGCTCTCTGCTTGTCATTGTCAAAAAAGGTGAAGGGGGCGGAGCAAGATGGCAGAGGAGTAGGAGACCTGGATTTCATCTGGTCTCAGGAATTCAGCTGGATAGGGATCAAACCATTCTGAACACCTACAAACTCAACAGGAGATCGAAGAAAAGAAGAGCAACAACTCTCTCATCAGAAAAGCGACCACTTTCTGGAAGGTAGGACGTGCGGAGAAGTGAATCTGAGGCGATATTCAGGAGGATAGACGGCGGGGGAGGGGCCTCCGTCGGCCGCTTCTGGCAAGTGATAGAGCCACGGAGCACAAAATCGCAACTTTTAAAAGTCTGCTCCGCTGAGGGACGTCACTCTGGTGGCTAAGCGGGGGGTGGAACCCTCCGGGACAGTGTGGTCTCAGGACCCACGGGTCACAGAAAGACCGGGGGTGCCTGAGTGTGGCAGAGCTCCCAGGTATCGGAGCAGGGAAGCCGGCTGCAGAGGCGGAGCCCAGGCGCGGGCTCTCAGCTCGGGGTTGCCATAAACCGTGATCCGCGGCCCAGTCGGGCCCCTGCTCCTCCAGCAGGGACCCAACAAGCGGCAGATCCGGGGAGACTCACCTTCCTCCCCCGGGAGGAGCCGCGCGGGAGAGCGCCGCAGGGATCTGCTGGGTTTGGAGACTCCACCCGGGGTCGGGTGCCAGAGATAGAAACGCGCGGTCACAGGCCGGGTGAGCACGGAGTGCGGCTGGAGACCGGGGAGACGGGAGTGACTGACGGCTTTTCTCTGGGGGCTCACTGAGGAGCGGGGCCCCGAGTTCTCGGCTCCGCAGGGGCAGAGATTGGGAGGCCGCCATTTTCACTCTCCGCCTCCAAAGCTGTACGGAAAGCTCGCAGGGAACAAAAGTCCCGGAGAGCAAACCCGAGCAGATTACTTAGCTGGGAGGGGGCAAGGGCGGGGCAATTCTGCCTCCGGCAAAGACATTTGGAAACCACGGCAACAGGCCCCTCCCCAGAAGATCAGCGAGAACAGCCAGCCAAGACCAAGTTTACCCATCAATGAGAACGGCAGAACTCCAGCGCTAGGGGAATACTGCACATAGAATTCATGGCTTTTTTACCGTGATCCTGTAGTCTTTCAAAGTTAATTTTTTTTAACTGTCTTTTTTTTTTTCTTTTTGAATTTTTCTCTTTCCCTTTTTCAACCAACATCTTATCAATCCCTTTTTTAAAAAAAAAATTTTTTTTTATTTTTCATTTTTAGAGTCATATTCTATCCCTTCATAGTAGTTACCCGTATTTTTGGCTTATATATATAAGTTGTTCTCTCTTTAAAATTTTGAGATAGTTTCTTCTAACAGATCAAAATATACCCTAAATCTCTAGTATATGGTATTTTCTATTCCCCTGCCTGATCACATCCTCTCCCCTTTTTTTTTTTCTTTTTTTAAATCCTCTTCTTTCTTTTTTCAAACAACTTCTTATCAATTCCTTTTATAAAATTTTTTATAATTTCCATCTTTACGGTCATATTCCATCCCTTCATCAGATCAACCCTTATTTTTGTACATATATAAGTTTTTCTTTCTTTAAAATTTTGGGAGGCACTTTCTTCTAAAAGACCAAAATACACCCCAAATCTAGTGTGTGGCACTGATCTATATACCAGCCTGATCATATTTGATCACATTCTGGTTTTTCTGTTGTTGTTGTTTTGTTTTGTTTGTTTTTGTTTTTATCTTTATCTTTTTCTTTTTTATCTTTTTCTTTTTTCTCTCTTTCCCTTTCTTTTCCCACTGCTTCAGGTTTTTTCTGATTTGTTTAGAGTATATTTTCTGGGGATGTTGTTACTCTGCTAGCATTTTGTTCTCTCATTAATCTATTCTCCTCTGCACAAAATGACAAGACGGAAAAAATCACCTCAACAAAAAGAACAAGAGGTAGTACCGACTGCCAGGGACCTACTCAATACGGACATTAGTACAATGTCAGATCTAGAGTTCAGAATCATCACTTTAAAGATACTAGCTGGGCTTGAAAAAAATATGGAAGTTATTAGAGAAACCCTTTCTGGAGAAGTAAAAGAACTAAAATCTAACCAAGTAGAAATCAAAAAGGCTATTAATGAAGTGCAATCAAAAATGGGGGCGCTAACTGCTAGAATAAATGAGGCAGAAGAGAGAATCAGTAATATAGAAGATGAAATGATGGAAAATAAAGAAGCTGAGAAAAAGAGAGATAAACAACTACTGGATCACGAGGGCAGAATTCGAGAGATAAGCGATACCATAAGACGAAACAACATTAGAATAATTGGGATCCCAGAAGAAGAAGAAAGAGAGAGAGGGGCAGTAGGTATAATGGAGCAAATTATAGCAGAGAACTTCCCTAATTTGGGGAAGGAAACAGGCATGAAAATCCAGGAAGCACAGCGAACCCCTCTCAAAATCAATAAAAATAGGTCAACACCCCAACATCTAATAGTAAAACTTATGAGTCTCATAGACAAAGAGAAAATCCTCAAAGCAGCTTGGGAGAAGAGATATGTAACCTACAAGGGTAGAAACATTAGATTGGCAACAGACCTATCCACAGAGACCTGGCAGGCCAGAAAGGACTGGCAGGATATATTCAGAGCACTAAATGAGAAAAATATGCAGCCAAGAATACTCTATCCAGCTAGGCTGTCATTGAAAATTGAAGGAGAAATAAAAAGCTTCCAGGACAAACAAAAACTAAAGGAATTTGCAAACACAAAACCAGCCCTACAGGAAATCTTGAAAGGGGTCCTCTAAGCAAAGAGAGAGCCTAAAAGCAACATAGACCAGAAAGGAACACAGACAATATACGGTAACAGTCACCTTACAGGCAATACAATGGCACTAAATTCCTATCTTTCAATAGTTACCCTGAATGTAAATGGGCTCAATGCCCCAATCAAAAGACACAGGCTATCAGACTGGATTAAAAAACAAGACCCATCGATATGCTGTCTGCAAGAGACTCATTTTCGACCCAAAGACAGCCCCAGATTGAAAGTGAGGGGGTGGAAAACCATTTACCATGCTAATGGACACCAAAAGAAAGCTGGGGTGGCAATCCTTCTATCAGACAAATTAGATTTTAAACCAAAGACTGTAATAAGAGATGAGGAAGGACACTATATCATACTTAAAGGATCTATCCAACAAGAAGATCTAACAATTGTAAATATCTATGCCCCTAACATGGGAGCAGCCAATTATATAAGCCAATTAATAACAAAAGCAAAGAAACACATTGACAACAATACAGTAATAGTGGGGGACTTTAACACCCCCCTCACTGAAATGGACAGATCATCTAAGCAAAAGATCAACAAGGAAATAAAGACTTTAAATGACACACTGGACCAAATGGACTTTACAGACATATTCAGAACATTCCACCCCAAAGCAACGGAATACACATTCTTCTCTAGTGCCCATGGAACATTCTCCAGAATAGATCACATCCTAGGTCATAAATCAGGTCTCAACCGGTACCAAAAGATTGGAATCATTCCCTGCCTATTTTCAGACCACAATGCTTTGAAACTAGAGCTCAATCACAAGAAAAAAGTCAGAAAGAACTCAAATACATGGAGGCTAAAGAGCATCCTACTGAAGAACGAATGGGTCAACCAGGAAATTAAAGAAGAATTAAAAAGTAAATGGAAACCAATGAAAATGAAAACACAACTATTCAAAATCTTTGGGATGCAGCAAAGGCAGTCCTAAGAGGAAAGTATATAGCAATACAAGCCTTTCTCAAGAAGCAAGAAAGGTCTCAAGTACACAACCTAACCTTACACCTCAAGGAGCTGGAGAAAGAACAGCAAATAAAGCTTAAACCCAGCAGGAGAAGAGAAATAAAGATCAGAGCAGAAATCAATGAAATAGAAACTAAAAGAACAGTAGAACAGATCAACGAAACTAGGAGCTGGTTCTTTGAAAGAATTAACAAGATTGATAAACCCCTGGCCAGACTTATCAAAAAGAGAAGAGAAATGACCCAAATCAACAAAATCATGAATGAAAGAGGAGAGATCACAACCAACACCAAAGAAATACAAACAATTATAAGAACATATTATGAGCAACTCTATGCCAGCAAATTAAATAACCTGGAAGATATGGATGCATTCCTAGAGATGTACCAACTACCAAAACTGAACCAGGAAGAAATAGAAAACCTGAACAGACCTATAACCACTAAGGAAATTGAAGCAGTCATCAAAAATCTCCCAAAAAACAAAAGCCCAGGGCCAGATGGCTTCCCAGGGGAATTCTACCAAACATTTCAAGAAGAATTAATACCTATTCTTCTGAAACTGTTCCAAAAAATAGAAATGGAAGGAAAACTTCCAAACTCATTTTATGAGGCCAGCATTACCTTGATCCCAAAACCAGACAAAGACCCCATCAAAAAGGAGAATTACAGACCAATATCCCTGATGAACATGGATGCAAAAATTCTCACCAAAATACTAGCCAATAGGATCCAACAGTACATTAAAAGGATTATTCACCATGACCAAGTGGGATTTATCCCTGGGCTGCAAGGTTGGTTCAACATCCGCAAATCAATCAATGTGATACAATACATTAACAAAAGAAAGAACAAGAATCATATGATCCTCTCAATAGATGCAGAAAAAGCATTTGACAAAGTACAGTATCCTTTCTTGATCAAAACTCTTCAGAGTATAGGGATAGAGGGTACATACCTCAATATCATAAAAGCCATCTATGAAAAACCTACAGCGAATATCATTCTCAATGGGGAAAAACTGAGAGCTTTCCCCCTAAGGTCAGGAACGCGGCAGGGATGTCCACTATCCCCACTGCTATTCAACATAGTATTGGAAGTCCTAGCCACAGCAATCAGACAACAAAAAGAAATCAAAGGCATCCAAATTGGCAAGGAAGAAGTCAAACTCTCACTCTTTGCAGATGATATGATACTTTATGTGGAAAACCCAAAAGACTCCACCCCAAAACTGCTAGAACTCATACAGGAATTCAGTCAAGTGGCAGGATATAAAATCAATGCACAGAAGTCAGTGGCATTCCTGTACACCAACAACAAGACAGAAGAAAGAGAAATTAAGGAGTCGATCCCATTTACAATTGCACCCAAAACCATAAGATACCTAGGAATAAATCTAACCAAAGAGACAAAGGATCTGTACTCAGAAAACTATAAAATACTCATGAAAGAAATTGAGGAAGACACAAAGAAATGGAAAAACGTTCCATGCTCATGGATTGGAAGAACAAATATTGTGAAGATGTCAATGCTACCTAGAGCAATCTACACATTCAATGCAATCCCTATCAAAATACCATCCACTTTTTTCAAAGAAATGGAACAAATAATCCTAAAATTTGTATGGAACCAGAAAAGACCCCGCATAGCCAGAGGAATGTTGAAAAAGAAAAGCAAAGCCGGCGGCATCACAATTCCGGACTTCCAGCTCTATTACAAAGCTGTCATCATCAAGACAGCATGGTACTGGCACAAAAACAGACACATAGATCAATGGAACAGAATAGAGAGCCCAGAAATGGACCCTCAACTCTATGGTCAACTCATCTTTGACAAAGCAGGAAAGAATGTCCAATGGAACAAAGACAGTCTCTTCAACAAATGGTGTTGGGAAAATTGGATAGCCACATGCAGAAGAATGAAACTGGACCATTTCCTTACACCACACACAAAAATAGACTCCAAATGGTTGAAAGACCTCAGTGTGAGACAGGAGTCCATCAAAATCCTAAAGGAGAACACAGGCGGCAACCTCTTTGACCTCAGCCGAAGCAACTTCTTCCTAGAAACATTGCCAAAGGCAAGGGAGGCAAGGGCAAAAATTAACTATTGGGACTTCATCAAGATAAAAAGCTTTTGCAAAGCAAAGGAAACAGTCAACAAAACCAAAAGACAACCGACAGCATGGGAGAAGATATTTGCAAATGACATATCAGATAAAGGGCTAATATCCAAAATCTATAAAGAACTCATCAAACTCAACACCCAAAGAACAAAGAATCCAATCAAGAAATGGGCAGAAGACATGAACAGACATTTTTCCAAAGAAGACATCCAAATGGCCAACAGACACATGAAAAAGTGCTCAATATCGCTCGGCATCAGGGAAATCCAAATCCAAACCTCAATGAGATACCACCTCACACCAGTCAGAATGGCTAAAATTAACAAGTCAGGAAATGACAGATGTTGGCGGGGATGCGGAGAAAGGGGAACCCTCCTACACTGTTGGTGGGAATGCAAGCTGGTACAGCCACTCTGGAAAACTGTATGGAGGTTCCTCAAAAAGTTGAAAATAGAGCTACCATATGATCCAGCAATTGCACTACTGGGTATTTACCCCAAAGATACAAAAGTAGGGATCCGAAGGGGTACGTGCACCCCGATGTTTATAGCAGCAATGTCTACAATAGCCAAACTGTGGAAAGAGCCAAGATGTCCATCGACAGATGAATGGATAAAGAAGAGGTGGTATATATACACAATGGAATATTATGCAGCCATCAAAAGGAATGAGATCTTGCCATTTGCAACGACGTGGATGGAACTGGAGGGTATTATGTTGAGTGAAATAAGTCAAAAAGAGAAAGGCATGTATCATATGACCTCACTGATATGAGGAATTCTTAATCGCAGGAAACAAACTGAGGGTTGCTGGAGTGGGGGGTGGAGTGGGAGGGATGGGCTGACTGGGTGATAGACACTGGGGAGGGTATGTGCTCTGGTAAGTGCTGTGAATTGTGCAAGACTGTTGAATCTCAGATCTGTACCTCTGAAACAAATAATGCAATATATGTTAAGAAAAAAAAAAAGAAGAAGAAGAAGGTAGCGGGAGGGGAAGAATGAAGCGGGGGAAATCGGAGGGGTAGACGAACCATGAGAGACGATGGACTCTGAAAAACAAACAGGGTTCTAGAGGGGAGGGGGGTGGGAGGATGGGTTAGCCTGGTGGTGGGTATTGAGGAGGGCACATTCTGCATGGAGCACTGGGTGTTATGCACAAACAATGAATCATGGAACACTTCATCTAAAACTAATGATGTAATGTATGGGGATTAGCATAAGAATAAAAAAAAAAGGTGAAGGAATTGTGTGAATATGGACAATGCCAACACAGGCTAATTTTGGCTTGCCACCATAGAAATCAGATTTTGTTTATTTTTATTGTGTGTGCATGTGTGTATGTGTGTGTGTGTGTGTGTGCCCATGTTGGTAAAATCTTACCTGAGAGTCACACAATATTATATATTCTATTGAATATACACATTTTTGTGTGTATGTGTCTATCAAGAATGATCAGGGGAAGAACGTATTCTAGTAAATATAGAAATACAATAATCATAATGAAAGAGAATTTTAACACAAATAAGTTTAAATTACTTTGAAAAATATCAAAGCAATTGTTTGCCAACATACATTCTCCAGAAATTAAGTTGTTGAGTTAAGGATATATCTAATGAAGTGAGTTTGTAAAAACTAAGTTAAACAAATTATGCAAAAGATATTCAGATATCATTCAGTCGAATTTCTTAAAACCTTTCGTATACTGATTAGTCTGACTAATTCTCCAAGGCAAGATACAAAATTGTGTATTTACAAAGTTTATTGGCTCATGGAATCCTAGTCTATGGAAAATATTCCATAGAATTTAGGTTCCTTAATATAATTAGTTTCAAGAGATACCTGTTTAAATTTGGGCAGCCATTATAAATGCTGAGTTTCAGTTTTAAAAATGTGGCATCATTATGGCACAACTTCAGTGCGGGAGTCCTAGCCTCCCTACCTTTCGTTTTAGTCTATTTGTCTGTTACCCTTGAAAAGAAAAAATAAATGACTATAATGAAAAGGTAGGTTACAAATATTGATTTGGAAGAACCCATTTTTTATTTAATGAACTAAGATAAAAATTATATACATACCACCCATGTGAAATACTGGACAGAAATGACACATCAGGGTCTGGATTTATAGCTGAAATAGAAAGCATAAAATTCACCATAAATCCTGCAATCTAACTTTGATCTCAAGCATATTGACCTCTCCTGTGTTGATGGAAAAGGTTTTACTGTAAATCTGAGGAAAAGTCATTTTATTTTAAACATATATTCATGTAAAATTCACCTCATTGTCAATGTCATCTTTATTCAGTTTAAACACTTTTTCCAGTTAAATGGCCTATTTCATACATCATTAGTGACAAGGGCAAATAACAGAAAATAAGTCTTGAGAGAGGGGTGTTTCATGTGAATATAAATAAACATGTATAAAGCAAAAGCAAACTGTATGACTTTTATAGGTGAAATGGATATGAAGTAAGTACTGGGAATTCAAAGCAAAATAATTTTGCAAAAAATAAAAAAAATGAAATTGGAGTAAATATATTCATGAAAATTTGTTTTATTTTCAAAAATGATGTTACATTACTCCTAAGAAATTTTTTATTAATGTTAAAATCAAGTTAATTTAATCAAATTCCATATTTATTCTATTTTACAATTTTTAATAAATGATACTTATCTTGCACACATAGAATGTTATATATAACATCTTCATTTGTTTGCCTTTATGAATAGTGTTTCAAATAATAACAAAATGGCATCCATTTTGGGATATATTTCCATTAAATGATGAAGCTATATGTTTATTTATCTATACTTGTAACTTGATTTTATTTTGATTCCTATTATGAATTTTCAAGTTGATGAATTGGTTTTCAATATTGAAACTCTGTTTATGCTAATTGACCTCATAGAGACCTAACCCATAACTTTGGTCTTATTAGAACAATGTTTTCTATATTCAAATGATTTACATTTATTGATTTAATTATGATTCATTCATCCACCCACAATTGCTAAATACCTACTATATGCCAGTCAATGAAGAGAGACAAGGCTTCCTCTCAACAATAGATTGCTTTTGATTGGGTGTAAAAGTGTTTAGTTATAAACAAATAAACAAAAAATGAAATATGAAGTATCACTCAGTAGAGAATGAAAACAAGACAATGGACCAGAGATTGACTGAGTGGGTACCTTAGACTAGGAGGCCAGGTAAACCCCTCTGAGGAAATGATTCAAATGCAGGAAGGTGTCAGCCCAGGAGGGCATCAGGGAGAAATGCCTTATGGGTGGAGGGAAGAGCTAAGGCAGGATTGAGCTTATATTTTTTAAAAATAACAAAAGACCCACTTGCTCTCAAAGCTGTGGTTTGAGGGGGTGGTAATAAGGGGCAAGATTGGAGAGGTAGATGGAACCAAGTTAGATAAAGATTGATAGGTTAGTATAAAAGTTCAGACATTATACTAAGTCCTATGGGAAAGTGAGGCATGTCTTTACTCAGAGATATAACATGGCTTGGTTGCATCAATTCTATAATATTTTTCAAAGACAGAAAGTCACCAGATTTGATTTTCATCACAATATCCCAATAGCTATTTCTTAAGAGTCACCTTTAGTACCTTTTGAGATTTTTTTACCTCTACTCAGGAATGACAATGATTATGTATGCATAGCATTTTATATTTCATAGATATTTTCACATATATTGCTGCATAAGATCTTCATAATATCCCTACACACTATGTTTAGAGATAATAAATATGACACTGTTTGGCATTGGGGACTCTGGGGCCAAGTTACATCTTGGTTCTGCCACTTCATGACTGTGTGACCTTGGACAAATTACTTAACCTCTCTGAGTTTCTTATGCTTCATCCATATAAAACTCATTTTTTTTTTTTGAGTACTCATTGAGTTCATTTACTGACAGTTCCTAGGAGGGTGCTGTGTACCTTTTAATCATATTAATTATTATTATACCATACCTCCACTTGGTATTGTGAATTTAGTGACAACCTGAAATACGTTTCTAACAGGGTAACTGTGGTTCCTGGTCAGTAAGTTTGGTTACTTCCTTTCCCCTGTTCAAATGGCAAAGCTATATTTAGAGAGATTTAATGAATTCTCAATCTTTTTCTCAACGAAAACGTAAGAGGGAAATTCACCCAGCACTTTAAATTCGACTTTGCTGTTTCCCGTGTCTGACAAGGAATACCACAATGTCAGCCACTGTGTATTAGTACAGAATGGAACACAGTTTTGAGGCAATGACCAAGCTGAATAAATTAGGCTACAATAGATTTTTAAAAAATTTTTAATTTAATTTATTTGAGAGAAAGAGTGTGTGTGTGAGAGAGAAAGCACAAGCAAGGGGAGCTGCACTGGAAGAGGGAGAAGCAGACCTCCCGCTGAGCAGGGAGCCTGATATGGGGCTCGATCCCAGGACCCCTGGATCATGACCCGAGCCAAAGGCAAACACTTAACCAACTGAGCCACTCAAGTGCCCCAGGCTAGAATAGATTTTATTCCCTATTAACATTAGTTGTTATTTTAGGATTTCTCCCATTTCTTAGCCTATTCACAATGTGCAAGAGGAAAATACATTGAAGACATTTTCTACTAATTGTTGTTTTCTACCTCTATTAGCAGGCACACAAATATATAATTATCAACCAAACTCTAGGATGTTCTAACTTAAGACTGTCTCAAATCATCAACATATCCTTACTGCCTAAATACAAACAGTTTTCTTTTTTCTTTTTATAATATTTAGCTGTACCTGGACTTCTGAGGGACATTTAATTTTTCTTTCAAGTTAAATAAGGAGTTGAGTTTTAATAAATGCAATCAAGTTTTTTCCTAATTTAATCATGTTATTTATTTATGACAATAGCATTTAGAGAAAATGAAGAAACCATGGGCCTGGTAATCATGGAATATTAATTTGGGGATATTACAAAGCACAGGCCTCTGGGTGTATCTAAACCACACTGTAATAGCACTTCAGGAAGTCAATATTACAATTTATTTCCTTGTACCCTTACTGTGCTGACCTTGGCCTGCTTGCTCTCAGATCCAGTTTTCTCTCTTAACCAACTATTTTCTTGCCAACCAGCCACTGATAGGCACTGGGGAAAAAATTACAGGGTCAGAAGATGGGAGAAGCCCCTATCTCTTTCTCTGCTCCAGAGGTTATTTCTAGAATTAGCTGGATCTCATCTGTGGTTCTCTTCTCACCAGAAGCTCTGGATCCAAGGCTTGGGCAACCCTACATCCTCCCTATAGCTGAGAGAAGCTTGGTGGTACTGCTCATTATGGATTGCCTCACCACCTGCTCTTTATTCTTTCAGCTTTTTGACTCCTTAGAAACTATTTCATTCTATTGAAATATGTGACTTGGGCTCTGCATTTTTTTCTGACAGACACACTGACTTATGACCTAATACCACAGAATTAATATTGTGTAACATCTTTGCATTGGCATGATACAAAACTAAAATCTTACTGGTTTGGAATATTTATAATTCAGACAAAAAAAGGTACTATTCCAGTTATTCAACAAAAATTCCACGGTTTAAACTCACAGTACAAAATTATCAAGTTAAAATAAGCATAAAAACGCCTGAGCTTTTAAGGATACCTGGAAATTAGTTTCTTTACTTTGTTCTGCAAGAATCTAAGCCCACTTGAATTTGCATTGTTTTTAAAATTGAGAATGTTTTTTAACTAGTTTCTTTGAAGTGCTTCATCTGGCATTCTTTAGCAAACAAAGGATGTTGTATTCAATGTCCTCAGGAGAGTAAAAATATGTCTACTGAATATGAAGGAACAGGATTACTTTCTAGAAAATCAATGCAATCTGAATCTCTTTCCTATAGGGGCAAACAACCCATGTGTCAATGAATTATGGGCCTGTTATTCATCTCAGGGCTTTAGAATTGATGACCATGAAGAGAACCCTAACCTAAGCCTTCAGGACAGGGTGAACTGAAGTCACTTGTTCTGATCAATAAGTTAAGAAGTTATGCAAAAAAAAAAAAAATCTTTAAATTACAGTACAAAATGTTTTGATGTTTTAAGTAATAACCTTTCAGTTTTTTCATAAAATCATCTGACAAATATCTTTTCATAGAAAAAATTAAGTTTGAATTTATTATATTATTTATGCAGTGGACAATGTTATAGACACGGCAAGACATTTTTAAAAATCTCAACATCCCTAAAAGGTAAGTACAATTATTATCCATGTTACCAATGAAAAATGGAAGCTCACAGTTAAGTGCCTTGCTCAAATTTACTTAGTTGGCAGGGGGCAGGCTCACCCCAGAGACCATGCTTTTAACATCTCCAGTGTGTTCCCTTTCAGTGTCCTGGTAAAGTTGTTTAGAGACATAGCGAAAGCTGGGCAAATTCAACTCTTGCTAAATACCAGAAAAGAAAGTATTCAAGACTAATTTGTAGGTAGCCTCCAACCTCTAGTGCCTTTATTTTCATGAGCAGTCTATCTTGGCATGTTTAATTGGCTCCATTGTAACTGGTTTGCCTGTTTATTCCTACATATAAATGAGTATCAGATTCACTTAGAGTAATTTTCCTATGTAGTTTCCCACACGCCTCCCTTGATTTATGGGATCCTTTGGCTTTATGGGTTTAAAATGCCTAAGGAGAGCCAAGGAATCTGTATTTTTTGCAACACTCATTATATGTTGTCAAAATTTAAAACCACTGGAGTGCACTTTGAGATCCTTGAGGGTGGAGGCTGTGTCTATCAGTGATCCTGGCATAACAAGCATTTAGTAAATGCTTGTTGAATACAGGGAAGTGAGCAGATCATTGGGATATAGTTCTAATTTCATCTATAGTTCTAAATTCATCTAAGACCTAAGGATGTGATAAGGACCTCTTCCAGAATCACTCATTGAGTTCTAGAGGTGCATAAGAATAGATGAGCAATAGCTCCTAGTAAGTGGGTAGAAGAGACAATGTAGGAAAATCGGGACTCTTTGTACTTAGACCAAGGGCAGATGTATCTTCAGTGACCTTCATTGAACAATGTTCTGAATTTGTCAATAATCTTTCAAACACAAAACAGATGTTCTTTGCTTTGTTCTATTTGATTCTGTCCCTGAATTATTATTACATATAATAAAATTGTTTAAAGAAGCTGCCAGCTATAGGTCATAGAGTTAGAAAAAGTTACATTTCTTTGACATTCATTTTGTGAACCTCAAATAATAGAGGTTTGGTGGAGTTTTAGTTCTTCCCTGAAGGTTCAATGTAATTATTTATATGTTACACATATTAGTAGCTCAGAGTGTAAGTTGAGCTTTCTATTTCATGGAACTGTGAGAGTAGATGCTTTTATAGAGAAAATATGTGAATGGATAGAAAAATAACAGTTTCAAAACTGGCAAATAGTGCTTTTCTACCCTCTCAGTGTACATTCTGTAGACTAATCTAAAATTCTTGCATTTTCAAAATTATGATATAAAACTCTGTCAAATTGTTGGAAATGACAACGTAGTTAACAACGATCCAGCTATACTTTATGTTATAGGAGAAGCATTTGGATATTTTTTTTAAAAGTTCTTCCATGACAGCAGTTATCTTAACTATACCTGCAGTAAAATAAAGTCCTTTCTAACTGAGAGAATGCTAGATTTTCTTTTTGTTCTTGGAAATGGAGAATTCATTCATTGGTTCCTGAATTTGAGAAAATTTGTTTAGATATTATCATCAGAAGATTCAGTCTGAATTCACTGATACCATTAATCTGACCTTCATTATTAGAGTCCAGAAGGCTGCTCTTTGTCTCTTTATACCCATCTCCTGATTCATCTAGTAATAGTTTATGTTTTCTTGTGTCAATTTTTAATCTTTGCTATTATATACAGAATATGGAAATTTTTGAATTCTCAATAATGTTGAATGAAATTTAAAAATATACTACTACAAAGATGGTATTTCCAATTTGTTTAATATTTTCTTCAAAGAGTATGTAATTCTTTGGCTAACACAAGAAAACTGAGTGATCATAATCTATTTTAGGATTTTATCATCCTCTTAGGTTATTCCATCTTTTTAAATTTTACTGATTCTTCTAGTCTTTTGTATCATAGTTGGAAACAATTATGAGTAATAATTAGTAATAATGAATTGGTTTTCAAAATATAGGAAAATGTCACTGATAACCTACAATGAATTTAAGATTTATAAAAATAAGTCTAATGGATTTGTATTATATTTTCAAGGTAAAATGACTTTCATTTTTAAAAACAAGTGATTTCTTTTCATTTTTCTTTTAATTACTTCTGACAAAGAATGAAAGCCTTGAAATATCAATATGCATAAATAGTTGGAACTGCTCGAATGAGGCCCCCAGGAACTTCCTTCTTCAATGTTACCTTCGTGTTTCTATGACTCTTTGATGTCACTTTTGATTAGAGTTGAGATAGGGTTTTTTTCTTGCAAATTGTGACTTAAAACACTATCAAAATTTCCCAGCAATGTATAAAAGAACCAATGTTGAATAATTGTATTGTTGAAAAATTATATGGGGCACCTGGGTGACTCAGTCGTTAAGCGTCTGCCTTCTGATTCCAGGTCCTGGGATAGAGCCCCACATCGGGCTCCCTGCTCGGCAGGAAGCCTGCTTCTCCCTCTCCCACTCTCCCTGCTTGTATTCCCTCTCTCACTGTGTCTCTCTCTGTCAAATAAATAAATAAAATCTTAAAAAAAAAGAAAGAAAGAAAAATTTTATGCCAGCAATTAAACGCAATTTTTGATTGTCCCAATATGGACCTAAAAAGCCTTTTTCTTCCTGTTCTGCAGAAAAATCAAGAGAAAAAGCAGGGTTCTTGGCCTTTCATATGAGGGGTTTCCCAAAGAACATGAGCATACTAAGGGAAAATAGTAAAATAGATCCATGCATGCTCTGTTCCCTCATCCAATGATTTGTAAGAAATATTGCCCCTGAGAGAAGAAAAGAAAATAGCACACATCCACAAATGATTTTGCAGGTTTGCATCATAAATTCATACAACTTAGGGGCACCTGGTTTGTTCAGTCAGTTAAGCGTCTACCTTCTGCTCAGGTCATGATCCCAGGGTCCTGGGATCCAGCCCCATGTTCGGCTCTGTGCTCAGTGGGGAGCCTACTTCTCCCTCTCCCTTGGCCTGCTGCTCCCCCTGCTTGTGCTCTCTCTCTTTCTGTCAAATAAATAAATAAAATCGTTAAAAATATAAAATAAATTCATACAACTTAGTAATATGAAACAGTTGAGAGCCAAAATTTAAAGTGTGCCAAATAATACCTTCTAGATGCCTGACCAGAGCAAAAGCAAACATTCTCTGGTGAAACTCAGTTTCAAACCTGACCTCAAATAATTCCCATGGAAAAGTTCCACAAATATAAACTTACAATCACAAATCACAAAACAGATAAGGAAAAAAATCAGCAGTATTCAGGACTAGCAGATATAGTTGAAAACAGAATGAGATCCATAATAATATCAGATATTAGAATTACCAAATAAAATATAAAATAGCTATATGAAAATATTTAAAGAAATACAAGTTATTCCAAGTATATTTATAACAAGAGCTACATAAAAAATAGATTTGAAAGGAAACTAAAGAGAAATATAATTAAGATAATTTAAATCAATAGGAAGTGGACAGGTTTAATTGCAGATTAGGAGCATCTGAAGACAACATTAGTGAGTTTAAAGATAAATCTAAGGAAATTATACAGAATACAACCCAGAGAGGTAAAGAGATTTAAAAAAATGGTTTCAAGAAAATAGAAAGTCAACGTGAGAAGGAATATCACATATCTAATCAATGTTCTTGAGACATGGATAGAGAGAGGGGAAGAGATGAAGTGACAGAATTTTCCAGAACTGTTTATATGTAACAGTATACATATTTTTGAAAGCTCAAGAATAATAAGCAGGATAAGTAAAGAGAATATTTTACCTAAATAGATCACAGTGAAAGTCCAGATCATCAATGAGAGAATTAGGTTTTCAAAAGCTTCCAGAGCAAAAAGATTATCTTCAAAGGCATGAGAATTATCCTGACAGCTGACTACCTCTCAACCACAAAAATAGAATCCAGTAGACAGTGAAGAAAAAATGTCATAATATGCTTAGGGGAGGAAAAAAGCAGAACTCAGAGCTGTTTATCAGCTGAAAATATCTGTCACAAAAGAGAGCAATATAAAGACATTTTCAGACAAACAAAATTTTGAGTGTTTACCACCACAGACCTTCTCTAAGGCAAATAATAAGGGATTTTCTTAAGTCAGAAATGGAAGTGATCCTACATGGAATGCATGAAATAAGAAAATGAAAAGACAAGAGAATAAAGTAGTAAATATATTGGTAAATCTAAATGGATAAATTAAAAAACATCAGGCAAATACTAATCAGTAACATACTAAAAGAAAGCTGATGAAATTATATTAAAATGATAAAAAAATGACTTTGGGGGCAAAAAGCATCATTGGAGAAAAAAGAAGTCAGTGCACAGTAACAAACTTCACCTCATCAGAAGCCTGTAGCAATTTGATGCACCCAAGAACATAGCTCACAATAAATATGTAGCGAACTCTGAGAAGATCAAGTAGAAATAGACCATCTGCCGTCATGGTGAGGGATTTTTGACTTACTGTCAATAATAGGTTGAACAAAGTAGGGCAAAACTATCAGTAGAACCATAGAAGATTTGAACAAACCACTAAACAAACTAGATCTATTGTACAAACATACAACATGAAGTATGTCTGAATATTGACCACATCCTAGGACATGAAGCAAGTCTCAAATATTTTCAAAGGAACAAAATGCTCTGTGATTATGTGCATCTAAGTTAAAAAACAAACAAAAATAACTTAAAAAAATAACATGTTTTGAAATTTAGAAAAGCAAGGCAATGATCAGTAACTCCTCAAACAAATAAGAAATTATATTGTTAATTAGAAAATGTGATGTCTGAACATTTTCTAATTAACAACTATGGACTCTGAGAAACAAACTGAGGGTTCTAGAGTGGAGGGGGGTGGGGGGATGGGTTGGCCTGGTGATGGGTATTAAAGAGGGCAAGTACTGCATGGAGCACTGGGTGTAATACACAAACCATGAATCATGGAACACTACATCAAAAACTAATGATGTAATGTATGGTGATTAACGTAACAATAAAATTAAAAAATAAAATAAAATAAAATCTATAGTCTTCAATGATCAAACTAGAGAAGAAAGATCAAAAATTGATAAGCAAAGCACCTAACTTTAGGTATTATTAAAAACAGTAGTAAAAGGAATTCTTAATCTCAGGAAACAAACTGAGGGTTGCTGGAGTGGGGGGGTGGGAGGGATGGGGTGGCTGGGTGATAGACACTGGGGAGGGTGTGTGCTATGGTGAGCACTGTGAATTGTGCAAGACTGTTGAATCACAGACCTGTACCTCTGAAACAAATAATACATTATATGTTTAAAAAAAAAGAAGAAGAAGAAGACAGTAGGAAGGGAAAAATGAAGGGGGGGAATCGGAGGGGGAGATGAACCATGAGAGACTATGGACTCTGAGAAACAAACTGAGGACTCTAGAGGAGAGGGGGGTGGGGGGATGGGTGAGGCCGGTGATGGGTATTAAAGAGGGCACGTACTGCATGGAGCACTGGGTGTTATACGCAAACAATGAATCATGGAACACTACACCAAAAACTAATGATGTAATGTATGGTGATTAACATAACATAATAACATAAAATTTAAAAAAAAGTAGTAAAATCCAAATAAATTAGAAGTAAATAAATAATAATGAAATACTTATGTAGGGCTAGGGCCTGTGTATATCTTAAATATTTAATCTTTTAAACATTGCTGTAAGGTGGTTTCTATTCCCCATACTTGTGAACATGAGCAGACTAGCTCCAGAAACTGTTTTAGCTACTATTCTATACCCTTTCTTTGACAATGGCGATCTGAGCAAAACTTTAATAGAAAGTAAGATGAAAATTGAATCACATGTAACACTGACTATTCGAAGCTCAGGCTTATATTCTGCTTCACAGGGTTTAATACACAAGTTTAGCCAAGTGATTCTAGGGTGACAGGATGGTCTGCACCTTGAAGAACTACACAGTGTGGACTTTCAGATATCAGCTAAGGAAAGACATAACAGGTTGATATCCCCATTGTAAAACGGGGATAATGTAACAGAAACTACCTTATTTTGTTACTTTGGGGATTAAATGGGACAAGCTATATAGAATTCCTAATAATGGCTGGAATTTTTTTTTTTTTAAAGATTTTATTTATTTTTGACAGAGAGAGAGTGTACAAGCAGGGGAAGCAGCAGGCAGGAGAGGTAGAAGCAGGCTCATCGCAGAGCAGGGAGCCCGATGCGGGGCTCGATCCCAGGACACTGGGATCATGACCTGAGCTGAAGGCAGTCCCTTAACGACTGAGCCACCCAGGCGCCCCTGGAATGTTAATATACTACCTGATGATGTCATTTCAACTGGCAATCATGTGTTTGCCACATATGAAGTATTGCATAAACAAAAGCTATTGGTGGTTTGGCATTTTAATTCCAATTACTTTTCTTTGTTTCTCTTCAATTATTCCATTTTAATTTTAAAAATTTCTTTGATTCTAGTTGTAATCAAAATTATTAGATTTTTATCTAATAAATGAATTCATTTTCTAAGGAGTTGAACTGATAAATTATTAACCTCTTAGGGCCAATAATTTAACTTTATCATTTTTCTCATAATAATAACCATACCTGAATTTACATTCCTTGAAAGCAAATCCTGTGATCTAATGAGCTCTACAAGACTTTTGCCACTTTAAAGTGCTTTTGAATTTTAAATAATACTCTGAGCTCATTTTTCCTTTTGACTGATGGGATTGTAATTCTATTTCTCATGCAATTTTGAATTGCATAAATTAGCAAGCCATTATTAAATATTTTATGCCTTGATTTTGCATCTTTATTTTCAAGTAAACATCTCTGATATGTTTTTAAAATCAACAACTATTATTTGTTCTTTTGCTCATGACAGGAAAATATTTCATAAGAGCTTGCAAATGAATTGTAATATATTTTTGGGTTGGGGCAATATTCTTGTAGATTTTAATAGAATAATTTGAGAGGAGCTATTTATTTTTCTGGCAAAAGTGAGTTTATACAGGGAGTTGAATTGGGACACTTCATCCTTTACATGAGCAATATTTTTTTTTTCTTTTTTTTTTTTTTTTTTTTTTTAAAGATTTTATTTATTTATTTGAGAGAGCGAGAATGAGAGAGAGTACATGAGAGGGGGGAGGGTCAGAGAGAGAAGCAGGCTCCCCCCGAGCAGGGAGCCCGATGCGGGACTCGATCCCGGGACTCCAGGATCATGACCTGAGCCGAAGGCAGTTGCTTAACCAACTGAGCCACCCAGGCACCCTACATGAGCAATATTATTAATTTGTGAATAGCCATGAAAAGTGGTATAAATCTCCATTCTGTTACTGCCTCTTGGCTTCTCCTGCATGACGCCTCCTCACTCTTAATCCCCTTCTCTAGTACTTTGTCCTCAGCACTGCTGAAAAATTATGGCCTGACAAATCCCTTCAAGTGGTCTCACAAGCAGATTCTTATCATTAACTTGGTAAATAAAATTTACAGCATTCCCTGAGGGAGTTTGCCCAACACATACCAATTCCCTGTTTTTTAGGATTTGATGACTCTAAGCAGAAATCCTTCCCAAAATTTGCCCTGGTCCACAGTTGTCATAACTACTGTCTGTTAAGTCTCCCTAAAGATTTGACTAATAATATTTCAAACTTTTCATGTTATAATTCAAGAGGTGATCACACATGTCATAGTACTTAAGGTGACACATTATGTGGTAACTCAGTTATTTTTTCAGTTGTCTTATTGATATAACTTATATACAGCAAAATTCATCCTTTGTAGTGAATCTTTTTGTGAGTTTTTAAATTTATTCTTTATTTATTTGAGAGAGAGAGAGAGTGAGAGAGAGAGAGCACAAGAAGGGATAGGGTCAGAGGGAAAAGCAGACTCCCCACTGAGTAGGGAGCCCAATGCGGGACTCGATCCTGGGACTCCGGGATCAGGACCTGAGCCGAAGGCAGTCGCCCAACCAACTGAGCTACCCAGGCGCCCTGTAAGTTTTTTTAAATGTATTAGTTATATAACCACTACTGCAATTAAACTATAGGACAGCTCCAATGACCAAAAAATTTCCCTACCCCCTTATTTGTAAAATTCTCCTTCCCTACCTCCTGATAATCACTAATCTGTTTTTTGCCCTGATAATTCTGTCTTTGCAGGAGTGATAAATAAATGGAAACACATTAGATAGCCTTGCAGATCTGTCTTCTTTCTATAAGCATAATGGGTTTGAGCTTCATTCATGTTGTTGATTTATCAGGAGCTCATTTCTTGTGATTGCTGAGTACTGTTTCACTATATGAATTACCACTTTTCAATTTCCAAGTTCAAGTCCCACTGGGGATCTTTCAAGTGTGTGACAATTACAAATAAAGCCACTCTAAGCTTTCTCATATAATGATTTTGTGGAGACATAGACTGTCATTCTACATGGGAAATGGTAAGTGTATGCTTAATTTTTTTTAGTATAATTTTTACTTTAAATCAGTTTTATTTATATCAGTTTTAGACTAATAAAGAAATTGTGAAGATAGTAGACAGAGTTCCCACATACCTTAAACTCAGTTTCCCCTAGTATTAACATCTTACTTTAGAATGGCATATTTGCTACAATTAATAAACCTATAATGACATCTTATTATTAGCTAAAGTATATAATTTATTTAGATTTCTTTGATTTTATTTAATGTACTTTTTTTTTAACTTAATGTACTTTTTATACGACAGGATCCCATTCAGGTATGCCGCATTACATTTAGTTTATATGGCTTTTTAAAACTCCACTTAGCTGTGACAGTTTCTCAGGCTTTTCTTGTTTTTAATGATCTTGACAATTTTGGGGAGTGACGTACAGGTATTATGCAGACTGTCTCTCAATCGGGGTAGATCTAATAATGTCTTTCTCATAATTAGGCTAAGCTTATATGTTTTTTGGGAGGAAGATCACAGAGGTCAGGGGCCATTTTTATCATATCATATAAAGGATACCTACTGTCAGGATGACATCACAAATGCATTGGATGAAATGTATTTTTTAACTCGTTTATTTCATTTTTTTTCAGAAAACTATGACATTCCATAATTTTTGAGGAGAATAACCAATTTTTTTAAAAGATTTTATTTATTTATTTGACAGAGAGAACACAGCGAGAGAGGGAACACAAGCAGGGGGAGTGGGAGAAGGAGAAGCAGGCTTCCCGCCGAGCAGGGAGCCTGATGCGGGGCTCGATCCCAGGACCCTGGGATCATGACCTGAGCCGAAGGCAGACACTTAACGACTGAGCCACCCAGGCGCCTGACAATAACCAATTTAATACCACTTTTGTTCACATGGAATTATAACATTAGGTCATAAATTGCAGCTCTTGAAAATTTTAATCTTTACATACTAACCAACAATAGAATTTCTTTTATGTTCTGTTTTCCTATTTATAGACATTCTATCATTGTGAAATGAGCTAAGATCATTTGGTTCTTAGCTCTTGAAAGTGTTAGAAACCCAAACGTACATTAGTAACTTAACCTTTCTGAGACTCAGCTTTTAATCTGCAAAATTTAGCTAATTTAGTTAGACAATACAAACAGTCACTTTACTATATAATAGTTTTGAGGGTTTAGTGAAGACAATGGTTGGGAAGATGCTTTGTGAAGTATGTAGCACAGGAAAAAAATATTTGCTACAATTATTTTCATCAAAACTTTTTTAAACTCAAGACATATATGGCACTCACTGTACACTTTAAGTTACTTTTCTAGCCATAATGCTGATTTGATAGAGAAATCAGACGCACCAGGTACTTGTCATTCACGCCAGGAATGAATAGGAAAGCATAAATTCACAAAGGATACTGAGAAGCTGCAGACTACAGGTAGGAGGGGCCCCAAGAAAGTTTGTTGTCACAGAGGCTAGAAGATGGGAGTATCAGTTAGAAACAAAGAGTCAGCAGAATTAAAGCAGGAAGAGAGACACCAGGTGAGAAATATGGGAAGGGTACCATGATGCTAACTAAGTTAGACAATTTCCTTTGAAGCTTGGGCTAGATAATCCTACAGCAGTAAGAAGAGAGAGGAGAGAATGGAAAATGACAAACAAGACTGCATTTTTCAGTGTAGGCATGTATACTCTGAAGGTAGTACTCATTGTGTATTTCATTATTATTATTATTATTATATTATTATTGAAATGCAACAACCACATTTTCTCAAGTCCTTTGATAAGTTCATCCAATACTAACTCTTCCAGTAAAATGTTGCTCGCTCTCCAACAGCTGGGTATTGCCAAACAATTACTGTCCAGGAAAATGGGAATATCCTATTGACAGGGCCAGAGTGTATACGGTCATAATGTCAGTGGTTTAAGTATTTAATCTCATATGTTTTGCTGTCCACTTCTCTGAAAACCCACTTGACCTGACAATTGTTGTCTCTTCAAAATGGATTTCCAACATGTTAGCCAATATTCCTAACAGTGTAAACAACTTCGAAGAAGCAGTTAAACACTGTTGACTCTTACATGCTAAGCTGTTGGATTTATCCTTTAATCCCAATAAGGAAAAGCATGTAGAGGTAAAACTGTCTGCAGGATGAGCTCAGTCTTATTTAGTCAAGGAATCCAAAGTTGGAACTGGAAAGCAAAATGTGAAATTGCTGAAACAAGATGACTTTGCATGATGCTAAAATGGGATACATTTATTCATCACATTCAAGGCTAAGCCAGCATTCCCTGTTCTCTATAGACACAGTTAACGTGCTTCTTGCCATGTCCATTTTGATGCACATTTCTATGATTTTTAAATGGACTAAAAGAAGATTCTCTACTCTCAAAAAATGTTATTAAAATCCTTCATATTTCAGTCTAAGAATGAAAAATAAATTATATTGTTACTGAAGGCAGCTGGCTGGTTGGAAAGTAGGAGAAAACAAAACAAAACCAAGACAGAAAGTCAAAACACAACCTCCAGAAGAAATGCTGTCTCTGACAATCTTCTTTTGCTTTACTGATATCAGTTTGAGAGTGTTTTAAGAGCAGGATATGAGCAGATAAATACTGACTGGTAGTGCGGTGTGACTATAATGAGGTCAGGTATTAGGCAGACTCTGGGGGAAGGGGTACAAAAGTTATTTTGGTGCACATTTCCCCATTAAAAAAAGGGCTCATGCATAGGAAAATATTATTTGAAAGCATTTATCATTTTTATTATATCACACAATAATCAAAGTCCAATTTAACAAAGATGGTATTTTGTGTGACATAGTGGGCCTAAGGATTGCTTTTAATATTTAAGGAATTGCTGGTTAGACAAGAGAGAGAGACTCCAGGGTGCTAGCTCACTTGCTTGCTTTAAGCTTCCATAATTTCTGAACAGGCAGAGAACCTTGTAAATTATTTTTGTGTCTAGTGTCAGAAGGACTGCTGTTTTTCTCAGTTTAAGATTAAAACCACGATAGCAAGAGCATCAAAAATTCACATATTTTGCCTCATCTGTAGTTATAATATTTTAGTTTTTGTGGGACAATGAAAATCAGCATGCATCAAGGAAGAATGGAGGGAAGTGGGATTAGTTATCAAAATCTCAAGACAAACTCTCAAAATTTGGACCCAATGAGCATTCCAAATTTTCTCCTAGGAAAATCCTCTAAATCTTCATGAGTCATTTATCTTAAAGGTTCACAAGAAAGAGATTTGTAAGTTTCTGAAACAAAATTGTTCCTCAGTTGCTAATTTTTTTCCGGAGATTTATCTAAGAGGTTAAGTTTGTTTCTGACATTTGATTAAGTTTACGTAATAACTGAATTTATCTAATAACTTTGGCTAGAAATAGAGATAGTTACTTGGCTTTTCTCAGTAACCATTATATATTTTTCCAATCCTAAAATATGATAGTCACAGGTACAGAGGATTGACTTTCCTCTTCCAATGATGCAGTGTGCAAAATTGTCCCTTTCACTTCCTTACCCCCAGAACAACAACAAAACAAAAACAACTAAAAATGGACAAAACCACTGAATGGAAGAGAAACTTAGCTGGTCTTTTTACAAAGGAAGGTCAAGTCTTCCAATCACACTGAACAATTGGATTCACAATGTTAACATTGACGATGGTTTCATAGACGTCTTATCATAGGAAACTGCTTTTCATTGGCCGTCCTTCTTTCCCCTACTTTTCTTTTCTAAACTCTGAAGATTTTGCAATCCATTACCATGTTCTTTACCTTTTAAAACTGGATCTGGTTTCCTATAACTTATTTATACTCATATATAATGGAGTGTTGATATTGTCTGTTGAAGGTATCATCTCCTGTATTTTACAAATATTAAGACATTTAAGAATTTGAACACAAACTATGTAAGAAAACAAAGGTCTTCTAAAGATAAATCCTGGTCAGGCTGTCATGGAAATAGAACCACCTTGGAAATCCAAATATTAAAGAAGTAATATTTCTTTTAATTTTTTATCTTCCTAGCATGCCGACATAGCCTTAGAAGGAATCTGAGACTTCCAGGCTGCATTACATTTAATGTAGTCAGCCTTCAGAATGGAAGAAAGGAGATTTTGCATTCTTTAACTTAACATTGTAATGGTTAAAACAAAACTCAGCGGGGAGAGGAGCCCAAAGATGGTTTGTCACTCTCTCTCAGATGTGTAGGGTTCCAAAATTTATCACACCACAGCGAGATATTAGGAGAAATTTGTTCATGTAATGTATGTAGCCTTATTATAATGGTCATCAGAGTATGATTTTCATGAGACAGCCTCAACCAGGTGTCCTGACATCTATCATTATGTGAAAATCTTGCCTCTAATTTTAAAATTGTAACATGGACTGGACTGTGAGTGACTTATAAACATTTTATGCGCTTATGTTCTTTTTTTTTTATATTTGCGCTAGAATCTTTACAGTATGTAAATTTAGACCTGTGACAACTAGTTTCAATAGAGTAACAAAACTACTTCTTTCTCTAATATCGTCACTTTTTCATGTGTTCACTCTTTTTGGGATATTTAAAAAGGGCCAGATTGTGAGCACTCTGAAATCTCATGGAAAAATGGGGATTCAATATTAGAGGGGGAAAAAATTATTTTGATACACACACAAAATTTGTGCCTGCTATGTATTGTCATATATGAGGTATTCCTAGTGATCTAAATGAAGAAATAAATATATGAATGAAAGGTGTTAACACTTTATTAACACTTTATTCCTTTCACTATATGTGAGAATGTTATGTAGGCTGTTGACAATGAAACCACAGCAAATACACTTTTTTTTTTAAGGCAGGTTTCCCACTGACAACCATATAAAAAAACACTTTCAGATGTCTCCTTATTTCTTTAATTGTAACTTTAATTTTATTTACTCTGATGTCTATGGAAATATAATTAAAATGTCAGCCAAATGTGTATATTTCTTTTTTTTAACTGTCTTATACACCTGTGACCAGACTGCTATGCTTGTCAGAAACAATAAAAGGAAACTCTCCTAACCGCTGGGGACAGATCTAGCCACAGGACCATAGGGAATCCTGCTCAGGCAACAGCTGCTCTGTTTAAATCTATTTGGCACACAAGCCATATGCAAGAAGTTCTCTTGAAAGTTGTGCTTACCTCATTTATTTTCAAACAATTTTTTTCTGTAGGATTATAAAATTGCCGTGCAATATTTCCAATTCAAAATTTTCCATCAAAGTTAGAGAAGCTATGAGTTTGCAAGCACATGCTCCAAGCATTAAGAGAGAGGCTGTGGCTGTGAATTGTGTAAGACTGATGAATCACAGACCTGTACCTTTGAAACAAATAGTGCATTGTATGTTAAAAAGAAAAAAAGAAGAAGATGGTAGGAAGGGAAAAATGAAGGGGGGGAAATCGGAGGGAGAGACAAACCATGAGAGACTATGGACTCTGAGAAACAAACTAAGGGTTCTAGAGGGGAGAGGGGAGGGGGGATGGGTTAGCCTGGTGATGGGTATTAAAGAGGGCACGTACTGAATGGAGCACTGGGTGTTATATGCAAACAATGAATCATGGAACACTACATCAAAAACTAATGATGTAATGTATGGTGATTAACATAACATAATAAAAAAAAAAAGAAGAGAGAGAGTCTGTGATCTCGGTTGTGCATTCATTCTCTCCCAAAAATGAATATTTTCCCTTACACTAAAAAATGAAGAGACGTTCATCAAAGACAAGAAAGTGGAGGTCCTATCTCTTTTTGGCAGGAGGTTTGATCCTGACCCAAGTATCAGTTGATATTAAAATAAATTCAATTTTTTTTTTGTGAGTGTGCCTTCCAAATATCATTTGAAATTCAAATTGCTCTTCACTCTAGGTAGAATTTGAATATGTTTAAATTGACATGACTGATTAATGTTAGCATTTGAATAGGAAGTGGAGAAACAGCAAAATTGGTCAATTGTTTTCCCTGATAAAGGTGGGGATATGTTGGAAGACCCAGGAAGGGCACTGGCAAATTACTTTTACAATTATCATTTCATGTAATTTGGCTATAAAGGAAAAGGAAATAAATTCAAATTTGAATGTTCCTGCTCTGTCTTTTCTTTTTTCATTCTAAATATTTACAAATTTGGATTTTACATATTTTTGCATTCATAGTCCAAAAAAAAAAAGAAAAGAAAGAGAATAGAAAACTAAAAGGAAGTTAATTTTGTGTTTTATTTTAATGTACATCCTTCCAGGTATTGAACCAAAGAGAATTTTGTGTATGCAGGACGATTTTATAAAAAAAATATCTCTTAGTGGTAATATACACTAGTAAGATCTATTCATTGTTACTTGTTAATGTATAAATTTATCTTAAACATGTAACAGAACATCTCATGATATTGTATGTTCTTAAAATCCCAGTGTTAAGATAGAGAAAAATAAAACTAGTTTACTTGGAAAAATAAACAACTAAAAACATGGCACTATTAAGAATGTATAATTAATGATTGAAATTTCTAAGTTATTATTTCTATAGTCTTGTTCATTTACAGTCTTATTCATTTATAGTCTTCAGGTTTATTCATTAATGACAGTCAAATGCTTTGCAAATGCTAACAGATGGGTTGAAAACAGTCTTTGATTGTATGTCTTTATGTATGTTAGTAAGTTTTTAGAGTTGAAATAAAATTTTATGGCATATGACTTTGCTTACTTTGATTCCATGCATTATATTTCTGAAAAAAATATGCTAAGGAATTAGCACACTAATTAAGCTTTTAAGGTTAAATTTATTTGGAAAATATATTTTAAAATAAAGTTAAATTTATTAAATTAAAAATAAGTCTATAAAACTACTATCCTTTTACATACATAGACACTAAAATGAAATAAACCTAAAGGTGTTTTTAACTTTAGAAATAGAAGGTTTATTCTCCAGTGAAAATCATAGTAGAATTTGGCTTCTTAAATTAAGCCGGTTAAAACTGTGACGATTCGAAAAATAGTTAGCATGCATTTAGAGATTTTTATGTGCTGTAAGCACTTTCCATATATTTTTTCCTTTATTTCTCACAACTCCAAGAGATGTGTACTATTTTTAACCTATTTTACAGATGAGGACCTGAGTTATGGGCAAGTTAAATAACTTGATCAAAAGCACACAACAGAAAGAGGATTCAACCCTACACAGTATTGCTACTCTTTAAAATTGATATGTGTGTAAGTTAAACATTTTATCTTAAATCATTTCACTTATACATAAAATGTAAGATCAAGGCCTTTTCTTTTAATATGAGTCTATTTGTGTCTGATTATCAAAGTCTGTTTTTCATGCAACTTGCAGAAACAACTATAATGCATCCATTAGGATTATGTGCTTTTAAAAAGGTTTAGTGAGAAGTTAAAATCACTCACAAAGAATCCTTTTAAATCCTTTATTTATTTTTTTACATAAATCTTACTGACACTTAATTGGATAGTATACTTTTTAAATCAATTAGTGTTCATCAAGGTGTTTCAAAGTGGTCATGTTATGCTAAGCTATATTTCAATCTTTTCACTCCTCTTTAATATATATCTTAAAATTTGATCAAATTACAAAATGACAATAGAAGAAACATTTAATGCTCACCAAATATCCGTGTATTCCCCTGCGCATCACAAGCTATCCTACAGAAAAGACAGCACAAACAACGTGATGGCAGCTTGTGGTATCTGGATGAAACCAGTCCAGGTGTTGGATGGAGAATGGTTGACTCAAGTGTCACACAACATACAGCAGACTCTGCATAAGTAAGTGATAGACTTTTGTGGTAAGCCAGGAGACTTTGGGGTTAATTTGTTTCCACAACATTCCCCAGCTTACCCTGGCTGATATAGAAGGATTAAGAGCTAATGCAGTTGACTCTTGGTAACTGTAATAATTCACCAGGTGGGAATAGGTGTACATTGTTATACTCCAGAGTAGCCCATTAACAGAAAGTTCTTAGCTTACCCTGGGCATTAGTCAGCATGTTTTGTGGAAGGAATACACTACATTGATCAAGAAAGTTCTATTGTATGTCTGGGTATATATATATCACTAACTTAAATGGCTTTCCCAGGCATTGTAAATTTACAAGATTTAATCTTTGTAATATAGAATATTTTAAACAGACTCAATTGAGCTTCCTAGGATAAACCTCCCACATATTTCGCAAATGAATTTTCCTTGTTCATTGATACAATAGATTTTTAAATATGGTTTGCCACACGTTGAGAAAAAAATAATCATTTTAAGCAGCAAGAGGTGAAAGGAAGGATCCTACAATTTAAAATCTAACTCAGCTGTGTGAGGTTTTGATGATTTGGAAAACCCTAATGGTTTTATTATATCCCCTACAGCAATGAATTAAGTACTAAGAATGAATCAAGGCAACAATAACACATTTTAATAAAGTACATTAATTAACATATGTTGAATGTTAACTAATCTCTTATTCTGGCAGCAAGTTTTACCAGCCAGAGGGCAGTAGAATGTAAAGTGAGCCCACCCTACCTCCTTCACAAGAGAATTTGGAGAAGACTGGCAGTGACTCACAGGCCATGTTAACACATTAATTTCTAAATTGAAATTATTCAAGCAGAGTAAACTTTCATTTATTTATTTTAGGGGTGTTTCTCACCTTAATACAATTTAATGTATGATCAGTAAGAGTGGGATTATAACTGCCATATATCAACAATCTCTGGAGAGTTCTACTTTATTAATGTGCATCATAATTCAGCACAATTTAGCTCATGATATTCAGGCACCATAGTATAATACCTGCTGATTAATATTTGCTATGGAAATGGTAATGTGCTAGTTATGACTTGGGTAAGGAATGAGCATTGCTGATTGACTGCACAAGTTGAGTAAATAACAATTCCACCCAGTAACTCATCAAAATGATGAGTGATTCCATGGAGATTTTGCCAGTGAAAATTAATCACTGTGGAATGAAGGAGCATTTGCAAAGTCCTAAAGACACAGATGTTAAAATTATGAGATTTCTCTATTCTTTTCAAAAATTTTTTCTAATTTTTATT
Source organism: Neomonachus schauinslandi (assembly GCF_002201575.2). Taxonomy (NCBI): domain Eukaryota; kingdom Metazoa; phylum Chordata; class Mammalia; order Carnivora; family Phocidae; genus Neomonachus; species Neomonachus schauinslandi. Next base: position 140,531,403 of record NC_058409.1, read on the forward strand.
TTATTACATTATGTTAATCACCATACATTACATCATTAGTTTTGGATGTAGTGTTCCATGATTCATTGTTTGCGTATAACACCCAGTGCTCCATTCAGTACGTGCCCTCTTTAATACCCATCACCGGGCTAACCCATCCCCCCCGCCAGAACCCTCAGTTTGTTTCTCAGAGTCCATAGTCTCTCATGGTTCATCTCCCCCTCTGATTTCCCCCCTCAAATTTTATTATCCTTGAGAAATTTTTACTCCCTGTTTTGAATTTGTTCCTCCTGTGTTCTTATACTTTTGCTATATTATGCAGTAATCAGCAATGCAAAGAACTAATTAATTAATGTAAAAAAACAGTTTCTGAATTGCTTCCTACTTTCTAGGCATTGTGTTAAAAGTGGAGAAAGGAAGGCTAATAAAATTTGGTATCATCTTGCAGGTGTCTCATAATATAGTAGGAGGTGAACTTGTAAATATATAATTTTGACATACCTAAATGCTTGCTAAATGCATGTTTGTGTAGATATTAGTATAGCTGTGAAGACAAAAAGTTTCAAATATACCCTTTGAAGTTAATAATGATCATAAAACACACCAGCAAAGATTAAGCAGTTGTTGGTACAATTCTAGTTGTTGGATGGTGAAAAAACTTGTATCTTTTACTCTCCTAAAATACTATTTCTGCATCAAATTCTATTGTTCTCACATTCATTGTAGTAGCACTCTATTTAAGAGATGAAGAGGATAACTCATCTCCTGAGTAAGTTTTTCTTTGATGGTTAAACATAAATCTCCATGATATATGACCCTATGAGCCCTCTATCCTCCTATGGGAGTATTTATCACAGTAATTTAATGTTTATTGCAATTATTTGTTTAATTTCTCTTTAAGCCCTATGACTTAATCTAAGCCTTATGATGAAGAGTATTTGTTTTATTGGTTCTTCTGGATTCCATATGAAATGATACCAATTCTAGTTGATTGTCTTATGTCCTTTTATGAGCTGTGTTAGTCTCGTGCTTTGAAGTCTTAGGCTAGGTCTGGTCTTATGTGCAGCATAATTTTTTATACATAGATATGCCTAATTGTATAGCTTAAGACTATTTTCTAAATTACAGGTGTTAATAAAAATCTTTGGAGACTGGGAAAATAAAGACCCAGAACATCAAATGTGAAAGACAATGCAATATTATTCATGGAATAGGTAGAGAACATAGAACAGGGTAGGTGGCCAATAAGTTATGTATGGATTGCAGGATGCATAAAAGAATAAAAGAAATTGTACCCAAGCAGAAGATTCAAAAACATATTTTCTCCTCTATAATCCTACTATAACTTGGGATCTCCATTTACTACTACTCTGAAGGTCCACCTGTGTCTGTGGAAAGGAAGCAAATTCTATTACTATGAGTATTTTCAACGTGGGTTATTGCATACAATGCTTTTCGATCAATACATTTATGCCAAGCTTTTTCTCATTTCAGTTCTTCAAGTTAAACATTAAACAGAGTTTATATTTGTTTTTTTTTCCTTTTTAAAGTGGAATTCCTGAACACATATATAATTTTAACTCTTTATTACAGTTTATATGAGTTAAAGCAATTTCTAGATGGAAAACCTAAGGCAGTTACAACTATTCTAAAAAATACAGTTCAAAACAGCTTCTCCTTCATATCTTATTCATCAAATGACTGATTCTGAGACACTAATTTCCTACAGAGATGACCAATGCATGCTTATCCTGACACATATTATTAAAAGATGTCGGTAAGGTATTTCAGGTCTTGCTTCTATCCTCCACCATTGCAGGTTATACGTTATTTTAAACACAGAGCTTTACTTCTAAGGCAGACATAAATAAATAAAAAAAAGATGTTAACTTTGTGCAGCTATGTAACAATGAAGAATTGATTGTTTGGATCGAGATCCTAGGTATGCTATGTATGTGTGACCTGTTCCATGGACTCTAATCTCTTCAAGCCTAGAAAATATTAGAGTATACTTTGGCTAGGGTGGTTTGGATAGAGACTTTGACAGTTGATTTGAATCAATCAAATCAAGGAGATTGTGCAGACAGCAACCACACTAAAAGCTGAAGGAAGCACATGTCAACAGCATCGTAGTCAATTTGCCTTTAGGGAAATCTGAGGTCACTCTCTGGTGGTAGGTTGTACACGATGAGGGCTGTTGGGTTTTGAGTTGAACACAGTAGTAACAACATCTGAAATTCTAATAGCTATGTCCCTGAGAAATGACCCAGTGGAATAACTTGGTTAACATGGTAAGTCTGTTTCATATCAAAGACAGAAAAAAATATATTAGTTTTTTCTAAAATTCTACATGTGGAATGTCACATGACCTCCCAGCTTAATTCCTAAAATCACTTGAATTAGTTCACACAGTTCTATATTCTGCAGGTGGAACAAATAAATGCTTGAGAAAATTAAAACAGATGGGAAATAAACATAAGAACTAATGATCAAGCCTGGGAGAAGATTGACTTGGGAAACAGCTTATTCCTTAAGTACTTCCTTATTTCTTAGAAGTTAGCTACAATTTATCAGTGGAGACTTCTAGGCTCCAAATTAGAAGAAAAAAAAAAAGTAAAGCCTATGGCATTTAGATGGAATATAAACCAGTTAGTTCTGACAGTTTTTTTCCTGTGGAAACTACTCAGTGAGAGGTATGCACTATGAGTTGTTGGAAAAGATGTTCAAGTCATGCATAAGTAATGACTGTAAGTACTGAAATATATTTTCTTATGGTCATTTCTTAGGTTTTACACCTGTGTTGAGGTAGTCTAGTAATGAAATGCAATTCAATAAAAGCTGTTCTTTGAAGGGCTAAAATAACAAAATCAAAATATGATAGGGCATGAAAGAAGATAATCTATTATCTGGAAAATTAGTACATTTTGCTTGCTTTTAGTCTTTTGTATCACTGCATTTCAGACTGGGTGTCCAAGGAAAGATGACACAGCCTGAGGAATCTTGAGGAAAGAGTTAGTCAAACCTGGAAGGATCCCAAGCAGAGTATTAAAAGCATAAATGCATGGAGGGAGCCGTCAGTAAGGAACTGAAAGAAAATAAGGAGAATGTATATTGGAAATTGGAGGAAAGAAGACCCTTGTTACATAGTGGTGGTAATTTGGCCACATCGGAACTTGAAAGACATGAAAAATAGGATACGTCTCTAATGAACTTGGTAATGTAGTTAAGAAGATTTCCAGACAGAACCGACTTCTTTTTGGTATGTAGGAAAGATACAGACAGAAATGAGCTAAATATAAAGAGATCAGGGCCTCCTCAATTGAAAAAGAAAACCCTTTCTCATTCTTATCCTCTCCAGATGATACACAATTCTCAAATTAAATAATAGCTTCCAAAACAAAGATATAGTCCAGGTTGCTATCAGGTAAATGAGATAGAGATAGAACCAAGAGTATGATGTAAAACTCTTTGTAAAGAATTCGGAAAGATCTAAGCCACTCGTCTGAAACTATGAGCTACTTTTATGAAAAGGAAACGTGACTCAGAGGGCGGAGCCAAGAGGCAGAAAGAACAGCTACCGGGAAGAAAGTCTGAACCCTAATTGAGGAACTGGAAACATATGTCTGGCTTGATTTGAAGTTGTTTGTTAGTATTTGAAAACAAACATACAAACAAAAAACATTATTTTGCTTTAAATCTTATGCAAGTTGTGGCTATGCGTTGAATTCTGGGTTGATGGTTATTTTCCATTGTTCTCAAGCAGGTACTCCTCTTGATGAAATCCACATCCTGAATTTTGAATCTCTCTACCCTGTGGATAGCATGAACCTTGCAACTTCTAATACTGTCAAATATTTCTCTACACAGTTTTTCTCCTCTCCTTATGCCCAGGTTTGGCTTTCCCTACTGCTTTCCCTGACTAACAGACACGGTTTTTCTAGACCTATCACAAACGGAAAATTTCCTATTGAACACTCTAATTTTGGATTTGAATCTCAGCTTCAATGCTTAATGAATTGGGCAACTTACTTAAACCCTCTGCATTTTTATTTGTAAAATACTGACTTTTAAAATTTATTTTTTTAATTTTTTTGACTTTTACAACTTTAATGAATGTTTAGAAAAGTGAATAGAATTCGTTATCACTGAAGCTTTAATTATTATTTATTATATTGCCATGGTATTACTTATTCTATTGCCAGTTTGAAGGGACCTGCTAAATGCCTACTCTTACTGACTTCAGAGTAGACCAGTCCCTTACAAAACCTCTGGCATGAGATACCTATGTAAAATCCTTACTAGTAGTTATCTTGGAGTCCAAGGAGCTGGCTGATGGAGTTAGCTTTTGTAAACTCTCTATGTGGTAGGTGAAGCCTTCAGGTTTCCTAAAATGTTTTTCACTTAAGAATGTTAGAAAAGGGAGAACTTTGACAAAACTTAATTATTTTTCTCATTTAATACTTCTATGGCATCAATTTTGTCAGTTAAAATTTAAATGTCTACATGGAAACATAATCCTATTTAACAAAAATAGTGAGTTAAGGTTTAAAAATGTCTCCTCTTGTTATTTATTGGCACCCTTCATTCTCCTGGGAATTGTATTAGAAAGGGAGAAGGCAGACAAGGAAATGGATCTTTGACATATTTTTATGCTTTCTTATAAGTAGTCTCTGAAGTGATGACATTGCTTGGCTCACTTTTAAGAATTTAACTCCTAAAGCGATATCAAAGAGAGAGAGAGAGAGAGAGAGAGAAATGGTTTTTTAAAAAGTCCAGAATTCAGGAAGCAAAACGGATTAGGTATGATATCATAAAATATCTCATTAGGTAATACTCCATTAGTACCATAGTTTTTAAATGCTACCCAGTAAGTGGGATAAAGAAGTAAGTGCTCTAATGTCTTGACAGAGTCTCTTTAATCAGATGAGGAGAAAGGGAAATTTAATATGATTCTGGAAATTTTCTCCATGTTGAGAGAGTGATGAGATGTGTCACTGGGAGTCTATGTCTATGTGTGGGGAGAGGTGTGTATTTGGAAACAAAGAGCATTCAATTTCTTGTGGATGCTTAACTACGCTTGACTCATGCTGTTGCATAGCTTTGTGGGTGATAACTCAGCTTCTAAAGGAACAGGGCATGAGCTAAAAGTCATGTAGTCAACTTCGAATAACCTAGAAGTGTCCCTGGGTAAAGTTGTGTGACAATCCACTACTGTCACTAAAATACATGTTATCAAAATACAGGAATTATCAGAAGATCATGTTGAAAAAAACAGAAAAGCACATATAGGTGTTAATAAATCTGGAGAATACAAGAACACAATGTGTTTATAAGGGATTAAATCAAACATCACTGTGAGAGCTGGGAATGACTAGAAGATGCCTTTATGATAAAATTCCATGAAATGCTATCTCAGTACGGCTCATTGGAGGATTGCTGGTAGAATGTATGGACAAGAGAAAGAAAAGATACTCATTGTTGTAGTAAGGCTCTTGAGGATGCTCCAAGAACCCTTCTGAAGGGTCTTTGGCCAGTCCACTCTCCACTCGCTAGATGTTGTTGAGAGTTGATTGCTAAGCATTCACAGCTGTCTTTTTTCCAGTGGGTTCCCAGACCAAAGGGGATCTGCTGCTCCGGTGGGAAAGGCTTTGTACATCTCTAATGCTTACCCTCCACAGAGCTCAGCTAAAGACACAGGGTTAAAGGTACAAGCGCTTGACTCAAGGGAGAGACCTATTTTGTGATGCAATTCAAGCTCTAGAGCTTTCTCTGGATCACTCCAGCCACTTCCCTACTAATTCCCACTGCAGCAGTGAAAGATCGGCTGCCCATCATCAGCCATCCTTTTAACTAATTGTTCAATTCCAGTATACGTGTTTATGGTGTCAGCCTTGTTAAACAGTACCCCATAGAAAACAGCCTTATTCAACAGATACCAGTTTATTTTCCCTTTATTCTTACAGACTGCACTCATTTCCAAACTAACTTTGGTCAGTACATTATCCCCTAACCCATTTCCAGAAGGTTGTTTCATGCAATTGCAATAAGCTTTGATTGTTCTGCCACATTCTGGATTCCATCCTGGAAAGTTCTATGGATTCTGACAAATGCATAGTTTTGTGTAGGCAAAACCATAGTATAGTACAAAGTAGTTTTACTGCTCTCAAAAAATTTCCTCTGCTTCGCCCATTCAATTCTTTACTTCTCCAGAATTCCTGACAACCACTGATTATTTATTGTCTCTGTGATTTAGCCTTTTCAAGAATGCGATATGATTGGAGTCATATAGTATGTAGCATTTTCAGATTAGCTTCTCTCACTTCGCAATATGCATTTAAGATTCATTTATGTGGCTTGATAGCTCATTTCTCTTTACTGCTGACTAGTGTCACAGTGTATAGATGGACCACAGTTTAATTCATCCTTCTATTAATGGATGTCTGATTGCTTCCAGTGCTTGGCAGTTATGAATAAAATTTCCGTAAATATTAGCATACAGGTTTTTGTGGCAACTTAAATTTTAAATTAGCCGGGCAGATACCTAGAAGCAAGATTTTTGGATTGCATGGTAGAACTTCAGCTTTGCCGAAAACAAAACAAAACAAAACAAAACTGCCAAACTGGCTAGCAAGGTATCTGTGCCATTATGGGACCCCAGGGTTGAAGGAGGGTGCCTGGTGCCCTGCCGGCAACTGATGTTTTTAGTTGTTGAATTTTAGCCTTTCTAAGTGTGTAGTTACTTTAATTATCTCCTTATTTTAATTGAATTTAATGTTTCTTGTCATTTATATATTTGTGTGTGTGTGTGTGTGTGTGTGTGTGTGTGTGTGTGAGGTTTCCCTGCTTAGATCATTTGCTCATTGTTTGATTGGGTTGTTTGCTTTCTTATTACATTTTAAGAGTTCTCTGTGTATTTTGAATACAAGTTCTTTACCAGATATGTGTTTGTCAACATTTTTCCTAATCTGTATCTTTTCACTCTCCTAGAAATGTTTTTCTCAAATAAGTTTTTAATTTTAATAAAGTCCAGTTTATCCTCTTTCTCTTCCATTTACTGATCTTCTGATGTTGTATTTACAAACTCGTCACCAAATCCATAGGATTTTTTCCTATGCTTCCTTTCAGAAGTTGTGTATTTCTATATTTTATGTCTATAGTCCATTTGAATTTTTCTTTATGAATGATGGAAACTCTGTGTCTAGGTCTGTGTTATGTATATGGAAATCCAACTTTTGCAAGTCCAGTTGTTCAAAACTTTCTTCTATTTCTTACCCTTGCTCCTTTCTCAAAGATAAATTGATTAGGGTGCCTGGGTGGCTCAGTTGGTTAAGCGACTGCCTTTGGCTCAGGTCATGATCCTGGAGTCCCGGGATCTAGTCCCATATCAGGCTCCTTGCTCGGAAGGAGTCTGCTTCTCCCTCTGACCCTCCCCCGCCTCATGTGCTCTCTCTCTCTCTCAGATAAATAAATAAGATCCTAAAAAAACAAAAAGATAAATTGATTATATTTGTTCAGTCTCTTTCTGGGCTCTCCCTGCTGTTTGATGGACTTTATTCTTTCAACAATGTCACACTTCCTTGATTACTGCAGTTTATAGGAGGTCTTGAAATTGGGTAGCATGAGTCCTCCAACTTTGTTCTTTTTCTTCAGTATTGTGTTGGCTCATTTGGGTCTTTTGCCTTTCCATAGACACTTTAGAACCAGTTTATACTGACAACCCATTCATACTAGCTTTTGGGAATTATATTTTTTTAAGACTTTATTTATTTATCTGTCAGAGAGAGAGAGAGAGCGCACAAGCAGGGGGAGTGGCAGACAGAGGGAGAAGCAGGCTCCCCAGTGAGCAAGGAGTCGGATGCAGGACTCCATCCCAGGACCCCGGAATCATGACCTGAGCCGAAGGCAGATGCTTAACCACCTGAGCTACCCAGGCGTCCCACCTTTGGGGAATTTTGATTGCAGTTGTGTTGGATCTATAGATCAACTTGTGAGCAATTCACATCATAGTATTGAGTCTTACAATCCATAAAAATTAATCAATCCAACCCCCCCCCCACAATACGGGCTCCCTGCTCAGCAGGGAGTCTGTTTCTCCTCACGCCCCCCGCCCCCGCCCTCCCCCGTTCCGCTCTCTTGCATGCTTGTGAGCATGCTCTCTCTTTCTCTCTCTAAAATAAAATAAATAAATCTTTGGGAAAAAAAAACCTTAAACTGTAACCTTGTTATATTCTTTTAATATTTCAGTATTCTTTTGGGGTAGGGATTTTTAAAACATGTCCTCTGTAAATTAAAAGAGCTGAAATGCGTATGTTAATTGTTTTAGCCATAAAAAATATGTTCCATTAAAATTTCCTCTTTTCCTTGAATCAAACTATATATTCTTGCTTTCCCCCTGATTTTTCATTATAGTTTACTGAGAAAAATTAAATATTTATATAACATTCATAGTTAAATTTATATCAATTTATTGTTATAAATGTTCCTTTAAATCAATATTCATCTTCCTAAATCTTAAATGATCTTTAGATAATTTTTTCTTTGTAATATATTTGTAAAATAGCTTCTAGTGAAGAAAAAGAAACTTGTTAAAGCACCAATAATTTTACAATTTTAATTTAGAAAGAAACAAAAATTTTTGAATGTTTTTGTTCAGTTAAGTTTATGTTTTCTTTCATTTGTATCAATACATCAATTAAGAGTTATATTTTAATATTTCTCATAATCATATTAATAAAACTTCAATTTGTTGAAACCTCTAACAACAGCCAGCTTAATTTTGACTGTGTCTATAGTTAAGAAATAAGCCCTTTTCAGTTTTTGTAAAAATCAACTGGCCAAGTTTTATTATTCAAGTTCTGTTCACAAAAGCTGCTGTGTGGGATATCACATACCTGCCAGATTTTGAAGAGAGAAAATGCAAAAGAACAATGGCAAGATCAGAGAAGTCATTCTCTAAGCAGAAACTTAAATACCAGTCTTCCTTAGATCTTTCTTCATGCTTTATGACAATTTATGAAAGATGAAACTTATGAGCACTTATTCAATTCACAAGTCCCAGTCTTCGTCTGAAAAGTTCCTTGATAATTTGACATAACAGATGCAAATAAAGGATAAAGAGATTGAAACAAGAATGCGTGTGCCACACATTCTCTGTTTAAATCCAATGTCTACATTTCAAAATGTGACACACTGCATTTTTATCAAGATGCGGAGTTGATTTCTCTGGGAAAAAAAAGAAATACAGGATTTACCTTTCTTTCGATTTTTTCTAGTCCCTTAATTGTGATAAGAAAAAAACTATTATCACTATTTTATAGTGAAATAATGCAGGTATCCCTTGCTTTACAGAAGTTCACCTTATGCCACTTTCCTTTTACGAAAGACCTACACTAGTACCCTTTTTCACTGATGTAGGTCTTTTGTAAAAGCAAAGTTGTGTAAAGCAAACCTCTGGACAATGGGGAATACCATATGTGGACATATTCCGTATCCATCAGCAAGGTGTACAATGTGTTAATCCAGCACATTTTAATATTGCAATATGGTTAAGCCTGAGCATTACCTAACACCTCTATCATGTCCTGCAATTATCTCTTTTTTGGTGGTGAGAACATTTAAAGCCTAGTCTTTTAGCAACTTTAAAGTTCATAATACAATACTGTTCAGTAGATTTCATCTTTCTTTGTTCTATGACTCTGACCACTTCAGTACTATTCTTGCTGTCACTTTTACTTTCCACCCTTAACACTCATAGTGGCTGATTTCTGATGACATGTGCTTCACAGTGAGAATCTCCAGGGATGAACATCTGTGTCAGCATCCCTGTGGGCATTGTCAACAACATCATAAGTCCGGAAGGGTCTATCTCAGAGGATAAGTCCTCGAGGACAAAACAGTTTTCTCCTCAATACTATATTTCTCTTACTAAGAAAGTAAGGTACATGAGAAACCTGAAATAGTCAAGTTCATAGAAGCAGAGAGTAGAATGCTGGTTACCAGTCATTGATGGGAGGAGATAATGGGGAAATGTTGGTTAGGGGCCGTGTTTCAGTTATGCAAGGTGAATAAGTTCTGGAGAGATAATATACAACAGTGATTATAGTTAACACTATTTTGTTGTGTTCTTAGAATTTACTATGAGGGTAGATCCTAAGTATGATCATCACAAAAAAAAAAAAAAAAGAGAGGAAAAGAAAATGTCAGCTATCTGAAGTGATACATATATTGATTAGCTTGGTCATGGTATTTATTTCACAATGTATCTGTATACAAAACAATCAAATTATATGCCTTAAAAATATATAATTTAAAAATGTTGAACAGATACTTAATACTGATCTAAAAAAAGAAAATGAAGCGTAGACAGCAACAAATTTTGAGTTTGGCTACTGTGCCAAACTGATATATTGCTAATCATTATAAAATTGGTAAAACAAATATATTCAGAAAGTAAGTACATTTCATATTATAAAAAATAATTGAGATAGGGGCTCCTGAGCGTCCAGCTTTTGGTTTTGGATATGGTCGTGATCTCAGGGTCGTGAGATTGAGCCCCATGGCAGACTCCACACTCAGTAGGGAGTCTGTTGAGATTCTCTGCCCCCCTCTCCCTCTGCCCCTCTCTGAATGCTCTCTCTCTCTGGGATAGATAGGCGAATCTTTAAAAAAATAATAATTGAGATAAGATATTTTAAATAAAATAATAAATTGATGTGACCAATTGGAGTTTTTCCACAATGTCAAAACAGTGAAATGCTACTTGCATATGTATATATATTTAAATTTCTAACATGACTATGTTTGAGGATTATAACAAAGATTTTCAAAGCCTTGGCAAAGTCCCCGAGGCCGAGAAGTGTAGAATCACACTTGTGGTTGAGATGGGACCTTTGCAGTGAGACTGATCTCACACAAGATTGCCCACCATAGCTGCAGGTGGGCCACCATTGCAAAGGTGGGCTAAGAGGCTAAGAAGAAGAGCTCCAAGAGTATCTGCTTTGGGTTACACACAGATACACCTACACACACACACACACACACACACACACGTTAAAAGTTACTTGCATGTCTTCTTTCTACAGTGACTTAAATAAGAGCATATATACTCTTTTCTCACCTTGAGTTATCCTATATGTTTGTACTTTGGTTATATAAGAAAGCAAACCATTCTTTGATTGTCCAAATTACTAAATTTGAGGTGATTCTTATGTAGCCGGTGAGTTTTGGCATGAGGCGTTAGGTACACAGATTAACCACTTCAGACCCATTTGCATGATTGGAGGTGTGATCAATTTACTTCTGTTTTTAGCAAGGATTATTTTTGAGGAAAAAAAAAATGAGACATATACTAAGTAGAAAAATGGTCAAATAGAAAAAAAAAATTTACGTTTGAGACACGGTACATTGCTATCTCTTCTATCTCTTTTAATATGAAGTGCCAGTCTAGGTTTTTTCCCAGGGTGAGACTGGGCCAGAGAAAAAGTAACTGACATAAAGAGCATGCACACATCTGGACTGAATAATTGCCCAGTTTGGAAATTATGTGTGGAGACTTGCAGATGATCTCAAACAACTCATTTTAAGCCAACAGTTAAATATCTCCTTTCACACCTATGCTCACTTTAGCTCCTCTTCCTGATGTGTGCTCAACTATTTCTCTCGCACCCCACTTTTACCTGCTTTTTGAAAAATGTTTAAACATGCTTAGCTAAGGATATTTCTTACTTCCTCTCAATTCTTGAGGGACTTGCTCTGAATGTTTGTTTTTAATATTATGGCTGGATTTTGTTAGTATGTACTATCATTTACATTTGTATGTATTTATTTTAGACCTCCAAATAACTAATTCATTGTTTGAAGTTAGTGCTTTATGCCACTCTAAGCTCTGAGCTCCAGTTTATCTAGTGACTGATCAATAATAGAAGCCAAAAAATATTAGAGCCAGACATTATTTTCTGGATTTTTGGGGAGACCAATATTTCATTTTAAAAATAAGAAAGTCATATTTCTTATTGGCAAAGTGAAGAGATAGAATATATTCTATTCTATAAGGTGAGTTGCCTTTTATAATTTATAAAATTTGAATTATATATATGTAATATATTTAAAGCCAGAGTTTAGGAAACAGTGTTCTCCCAGAAAGTGATCTAAACAACTTATATAATTTTTGGTATGAAATGTGACAAAATGTGGTTCAGTAAATCTATCCAAAGGACGAATGAGAACATAACTGAGTCTACAGTCAGCAAGGAATTTACATTTAAGCCATACTTATTTGTCAGACAATACATCTTTTCTGTCTTTTATATTTCATTTTTGAAGATGCTCATTAAGATAGTTTAGCTGTCCATTGTTGCAAAAATTACTGAACTGAACATTGCCCTTTCTGCAATACCTAAACACAAATAAAATAATTTCTACTTGTTTGTGGACCACATTTTCAAAGCCTGTCATTGAATTCTATCTCTTCACTTCACAGATTACTCCAGCTGCTGACCTTGGTTTGACTAGTTGTGCTAAATGTTCTGGATCCAACAGCTGCTCGCTTAGCCCTTGATTTCATGGTCATTCCACTGTTGCCATGGGTACTCACCCAGTTTCTTTGTTTCCAGAGACAACACTTCAGTTCTTCTCATTATGCATTAGAGTTTTTGTCAATATAAGTTTATTATTTGAAAACAGCCCTGATATTGGGGGTGAGTATATCATTACTGCTGATTCCAAAGGAAGGAAACAATTGAAAACAAAATCCAAAATTTCAAGTGTTTCTTCAGAATAGTCACCAAGAAATTCCCATGCTACTAGGTGTACTTCTATTTAGAGAGCATATAAGTTACCTTTTTAATTTAGACCACAACTGAGAAGTGAAACATGGAACTTGCTGGTTCCTAGCCTCTGTATTCCTTTTTCTCCACGGGGCAAGTAGCATAATTGAATAATTAAATCTCTTTTTTCTTTTCTTTTTTTTTTTAAAGATTTTTATTTATTTATTTGACAGAGAGAGAGAGACAGCGAGAGAGGGAACACAAGCAGGGGGAGAGGGAGAGGGAGAAGCAGACTCCCCGCCAAGCAGGGAACCCCATGTGGGGCTCAATCCCAGGACTCTGGGATCATGACCTGAGCTGAAGGCAGAAGCTTGACTGAGCCACCCAGGCACCCCTAAAATCTCTTTTTCAAATATACCTTTAACTCTACTTTTTCTTGGAGGGTGTTTGGAGAAATGTAAGAAGCTTTAGTTCAAGACTCTAATGATTATGAATCAATTTTGTTAGTGTTGCTCAGATTTTAGATTCTATTTCTCAGAGTTTGTCCTGTCCATCGAAGACTGGAGTTCTTCCTATTTTCTTAGCAACTAAGTAATAAAGATTTGATATTAAATTCTAGCTTGACATGTGGCAGCCAAAATCTGGATAACTATTTCTGTGGTACCATCAACCTATCTGCTTAGATCTCTGTGGTAGACTATTACCTTTTTGACCCCAGTTAATCTTATTTCCTAGAATCTGTAACCTTGTAATGTGCCCTCCTATGCTGACTCTGGGCTTGGCCAACAGAACATTTGCAACCATGATGAAAACAAAGCTTGATAAATGCTTACACATTCGGGATTTTTCTTTTGGAATATTCCTTTCTGAAATCCCACTGCTATGTTGTAAGGAAGCCCAAGCCAGCCACTTTGAGTCCCTGAACTCTGTAAACAAGCCAACCTGAAACATATATATTTAGGGATACATATAGTATAATAAATCTATAAAGACAAACAAGAGGATGATGATTAAAAAATATGGAAAAGGGGCACCTGGGTGGCTCAGTTGGTTAAGCGACTGCCTTCGGCTCAGGTCATGATCCTGGAGTCCCTGGATCGAGTCCCGCATCGGGCTCCCTGCTCGGCAGGGAGTCTGCTTCTCCCTCTGACCCTCCCCCCTCTCACGTACTCTCTCTCTCTCATTCTCGCTCTCTCAAATAAATAAATAAATCTTTAAAAAAAAAAAAAGAAGCAGCCTTATTGTACCTAAATTCTGCATAAGCATGTTGCAGTTTATCTAGCATTGCCATGTATAATCCCTCTTACTTCTGCAATAGAATATTCTAGGGATGAAGGTTTTATTTTTATATATTTGTAGATAATTTTATGCAGTTGTATAGATGGATTTGATAAATTGACTAAGGTGAAAGAGGAATTAATGGAGAACACAAACTCTAGTATTCTTTTGCCAAGACAGAAGGGTCTTCCATGATACTAGATTTATTCTGATGCTTTTCTGACCATGCTATTTCTAATACATCTTGGTTGGTCACCTCAATGATTGTCAGAGAAATAATTCTCATTTTTTATTAAACACCGCAAGTGTGGTGAAGTATTTTTATATTAATACAGTTAAAAGTAAACAATAAAAACGATTACACTTTTCCTAGTCATTACTAAAAAATTTTTAATTCTTATGATTTTCTAAAAGGGTTGTTTTTATGTGGAGTCAGTTTTCAAGGATGGTACATTGTTACCATTTCACTGGTGAGTAAAAGTCATGTTTCTCATTTACTGTAGAAAGCTTATTTTGAAAACATCATTCTGTTGTCTCCAACAAAGATCTATTCATAGAATAATGCTCTTAACCTTACTGCTTTCTGAGAGTTTTAGAAACATTTTGAAACTACAAAGTACATTCACTAATATTAAAACCTTGGAATGTCTTGAGCTATAGCCAATTTGCTTTATAAGAAAATAATGGCTTCTCATTCTTCAGGTGCTTCATTAAATTTTGCACTCACATTTTTCGTGAATCAGACCAATTCCATGGCATAGAAAGGTGTGTGGTGATTTGGGGAGCTATTGCAGATACTGTTGACATTTTGTCTATTTTTCTGCATGGAGTTGGATAATGCTAGCAGCAGATAATGAATTCTTGACAAAGAATGGTGGAAAAATGCATTAAGACCAAGAGTGATAGTGCAATGTCACTGGCGAACCCTCGCACTCCAGTCAAAATGTTCCGGCTAATTTTTCTCCTGGGCTTTATTTTCTGAATGGATGTTTATAGCCATCTGTGTTGTCTCTAAGAGAATGAGAAAAGTACATTTCCCCTGATTTATGTTGTCCTTTCCTTTCTCCATCTAAATTCTTCTCAAATCTTACTTTTTATAATTATGTATTTCCTCAGTATTGAAAAATTATTAATCCTCTTGTTTCCTTAAAATCTGCGGAGTTTATACCACATGAGTTTGCCTTGACCCCATCCAAAATGGCTTTGATTTTGAATAATTTTTGGTCTTAAGAATAAAAGGGAAGGGTGAACTAAAAAAATTTAAAAATAATCTTTTGGGTGAGTTGATAAAAGATTTTAGGGGAAGGGGAATAATAAGATGATTTTACTATGGGAATCTGTATGATGGGACAGTGGAGGTGCCAGCCATAATCCCTGGGAATGATAAAGCAATTAGTTTAGTAGAGTAAGAAAACTCTAATTTCAAAGCAGATGAAATGTAATAAATAATTCATTGGCCTATGTATGTGAGATTTCCAATTAAAAAGATCAGCATGGATGGGAAATAATTTCAGATACAGTAGTCAGTTATAAGCAGATATATAAATAAAAAAATATCATTATTAGTATATTTAAAATGCAAAAATTTTTTTCATATATAATTCTCTACTGAAGTAATTATAAAATTTAGCATGTTAAATAATATGCACCCTGAAATAAATAGTATGAACTACTATAACTTGAACTTTAAAAAAATAGTTATTTTTTATAGAAATTTCAGGTTTATAGCAAAATTGAACAGAAAATAGAGATTTCCCATCTACCACCTGCCCCTACACATGCATAGCCTCTCCCATTATCAACATTTTCCACTGGAGTGGTACATTTTTTACAATTGATGAACCTACATTAACACATCACTGTCACCCAAAGTCTATGGTTTACACTAGGGTTCACTCTTGGTATTGTACATTCCATGGGTTTGGATAAATGTGTAATGACATGTGTGATATAAGAAATATATATTTGTTCATTCAGACGACCAAAATATATTCCTCCTATATATTTGGTCTTTGTTCACAGCTCTTGGCTCACAGCTCCCAAAACCCTTGAAAATTCTCACATGTTGAGAATGATAAAGGTGTCTTTTGTTACATTAATAAAGGCGATGTTTGTACCCCACCAAAGAGCAGGGGCTAGTTTCCAGGAGCACCAACAATGTGATTAGAGATTTGGGACTTTCAGCCCCCCACCCCTACCTGAGACCTCTGTGGAGGGGAGAAGGGCTGGAGGTTGAACCAGTCAATGGCCAGTGGCTTCACTGATTACCACAGTGCAATAAAGCCTCCATAAAAACCCAACAGGAATGGGTTCAGAGAGCTTCTAGATTGGTGAGCACGGGAGGTGTGGGGAGAGTGGTGCCTTGGAAAGAGCATGGAAGCTCCAGCCCTTTCCCCATAGTACCTCGTCCTATGTATCTCTTCATCTGGCTATTGATTCATATCCTTCATCATATCCTTTTACTAAACTGGTAAACATAACTAAGTGAATTCTTTTTTTTAAAAGATTTTATTTATTTGAGAGAGAGCGCATGAGTGGGGGGTAGGAATAGAGGGAGATGGAGAAGCAGACTCCCCGCTGAGCAGGGAGCCTGATCGGGGCCGATCCCAGGACCCGGAAATCGTGACCTGAGCTGAAGGCAGACGTTTAACCGACTGAGCCACCCAGGCGCCCCTAAGTAAATGAATTCGGTAAGCTGCTCTAGCAAATTAAAAGAACCTAAGGAGGAGGGTTGTTGGACCCTCCAATCTATAGCCAGTTGGTCAGAAGCACTGGTAACAAACAGCCTGGGGCTTGCCACTGGCATCTAAAGTGAGGGGTGGAGAGCAATCTCATAGGACTGACCCATGGAATCCAATGCTATCTCCAGGTAGTGTCGGAATTGAGTTGAACTTTCAGACACCCTGCTGGTGTCTGAGAATAACTTGATATTGTATGGGAAGGAATCCACCCACTCATTGGAACTGGGTCCAGGAATGAAAAAAAGAACCTGTATTCACCATTATAGCATCTTACAGAGTAGTTTCCCTGCCCTAAAAGTCTTCTCTGCTCCACCTATTCATCTTTCCCTCCCCTTTCCCCACCTAACCTTTGGCAACCATTGATCTTTTTACTGTCTCCAGTTTTGCCTTTTCCAGAATGTCATATAGTTATAATGATATAGTATGTAACTTTCTCAGATTGGCTTCTTTCACTTATTAATATGCTTTTAAGTTTATTCTATGTCTTTTCATGGCTTGTTAGCTCATGTCTTTTTAGTGCTGAATAATATTCCATTGCTTGGATGTTCTATAGTTATTTGCCCATTCATCTACCAAAGGACATCTTAGTTACTTCCAAATTTTAGCAATTATGAATAAAGCCACAATAAACATCTGTGGTCAAGTTTTTGTGTGAACAGAAGTTTTCAACTCCTTTAGGTAAATATTGAATTGCTGAGTTGTATAATAAGAGTATGTTTACCTTTGTAAGAAATTGCCGAACTGTCTTCCAAAGTGGCTTTACTATTTTGCATTCCCACCAAAAATGAATGCGAGTTCTTTTTGTTCCCTATCCTTGCCAGCATTTGGTGGTGTCAGTGACCTGTGTTTTGGTCCATTGAACTTTTTTTTTTAAGATTTTATTTATTTATTGGAGAGAGAGAGAAAGAGAGGGAGAGCACAGAGGGAGAAGCAGACTCCCTGCTGAGCAGAGAGCCTGACAGGGGGCTCAATCCCAGTACCCTGAGATCATGACCAGAGCCGAAGGCAGATGCTTAACCAAGTGAGCCACCCAGATGCCCCACACATTGAGCTTTTTTTAATTGAAGTATAATTAACATATGGTGTTATATTCATTTCAGGCATATACTATAATGATTCAACAGTTCTATACATTATAGCACATTGAACTTTTGAAAAAATAAAATTTATTTAAAGTAATGCCTATAATCTGAACCAAAATAAATCCTCACACAATAAAATGGTGGTGACAATCTTTTGGAAATGTGTAATAAAATGAATTAAACTGTTTGACTCATTAAAATTCATTAATGATTATGATCTTGTATATATCACTCAAATAAAACCTGTTTCCTGAAGACCTACCACTAGCAATCAAAATATTTACAAAATTCGTTTGCTCTTTCTTTATATATACATATATATTTATATATAGTTATATAAACATGTGAATTATATATAATTATATATAATTTGTATAATTATATACATATTTATATAATTATACATAAAATTTATTTGTTCTTTATATATACATATATATTCATATAGACATGTATATTCATATATAATTATATATAAACATGTGAATTATATATATACATATATATAGATAGATATGTATAATTCGCATGTTTCCCTTGAGTAAAATTCCTTGACTAAAGAAAAAAAGTAGCAATAATCTATACCATGCTTTCCCTTAAGCAGCCATTGGGTTTATAGACTTTACTGGGCATTTGTATTAAGATACTAAATGAATATTCCAATATACCATTGAAGGAAACTCAACTCTGTGTGAAAACACATATGTGAACACACATATGTATCTTGGAAAATCATCTCATCACTTGTTTATTTTGGTTTTAATGTCCATTCATCATGAAAATGGACTATAAGGTACTGCTGATCATCAGTCTCCATTGATTTATTAAGATCTCAGGTTGAATTGCTATCAATTGATTGGGAAAATGTTGTATATTGAGTTGAATTTTTTAAAAAACTAGCTCACTATGTAAAATAATGTATAAGGTAAATACAGTGAAAAATCCATTAATAATTGACTGCTTTCTGATAGGCGATTTAGGAAATAATTATTAGAATGAATGTCATAACTTCACTATATCTACTCTATATATGCTTGTACTTTTTATCTAAATAATCAAAACCACCTGTGTCAGTGCTCTGCCTGTGAAGGACAGCTATTAATTTTAATGTAAAAGCAGTAATGTTTGGGGAGAATTGTGATTGGAGAGAAAGGGATCTTTTTTCTCTTTAAATTGAAGTATGTTGTTAGACTTCAGTTACTGGTGTTTACCATTTAAAAAGCTTGTTGTCATTGAAGTGTAAAGATTTCTCTACTTCTCAATGTAAGTATTGTCAGAGCTATCTGGAGTCTGTCTGAAATTCTTAAGGAGAACTTAAGACAGAACAATATGGAAACATAATACAAAGGTAAAATTTTGTTAGAAGTTACAGAAGAAAGCTCTTCAATGCTTACAACATGTGTCTTTTCTACTGAGAGGCTGAGGGAAAGCAATCATGGTTTTAGATCTGTTCTCCCTTACAGACATCAGAATGACATGTTCACAGAATAAATTAATAGCTGTTGAAGAGTTTTTTTTTTCTTTTAACTTATGGTATATAAGTGTGTATTTGGATGATCCTAGAAAATATTTTGAAATAAAGCATATGATAATTGATAACTAGAGCTGTGTGGTCTCTGATGGATTGTGTCTGTTTGCTCTTTTCTCACTGAGCAGTGAACACTGACAAGCTGCCAGTTCTGCCTCAATGATTTTTGACAGTTTGGTTTCTTTGGTGATAAATTTTTAAAAAATATAAAAAAAAAAAAAAAAAGTTAGCTTCCCCCCCCCCCCCCAGGAATAGTGAGCATTTCTCCATTTGAAAATGCATTTTAAGATAGAAGATGACAAGCCCACATTCACTTTGGACATGATGATTTTCATTGTATCACATTTGAAATGATGTCAGTACATCAAAAACTCGATAATACAAACACCAGGAACTTCTGATTTCTGTAGGTGAGGTCAGAAGTGTTGTTTGTGTTGTATTATCCATCTCCAAATTCCAGAAAAAAATCATCTCTGTGCTTTTACTAGTACATGGTAGTAATACGTGAATATCTGCTGACTTACTGAATAGTTTCAAACAACCTGATTAAAATCTGTTTATAAATCTTCAATAATTTGATATGAATACAAGCAAACATTTCAGATCTAAATCAACATAGTTTAGTATATAAATCTTGGCACATCTGGTGTAATTTTAAAAGATAGTTTATACTTTTAATTAATTTAACTGGTTTCTGAGCCAAAATGGATGATATTTGAAATTAAGACTCCTAAAATCTTTGAATCTTTGAAATAATACTGGTAACAAATGTTTTCACAATGACTTTTCCAGTATTAAAATTCACCTATTATTTACACACCAATAAAGACTTCCTATCTTACAGAGTGACTTGCTCAAGTAGTATATATGACTCAAGAGAGAATAAACCTTTGTGTTCTGTAATTATGCAGATGTATTCAAGTAGAAATATTCCAGGATGAAGTGGCCCTCAATGAAACAGCTATGTCCCACATATGATGTAGATGGCTATTATCAGATCATTTCCCAAGAGTAGGAGGACATTACACTAGAAGAGAGTGTAAGAAGATTTGAGGAAGATATAAGAATCCATCAATATACAAAGGAAATGTGACCAATTGCCAGCGCTGAAGAGACAGGAAGTCAGCATCCAAATCAAATTTAGATACATGCTTTGAGAACAAGATGATAAGAACAAGAGCAACGATGGGAGTTGAAGCTATAAGCAGTTAGTGGCAAGCCCACACAGTCGAGTGTTCTCCCGAGGCCTACTCCATAGTGTGAGTGGGTGTGGACCTCACAGCTGAGTGTTAGTTCTGGAGATGGGAGATGTATATCCATGCTCAAATTTTCTTATGTTTGGAGTTGAAAAAATACTACTTTTCTAGTCTTCCCGACTGATTTATCTTGTTCCAAGACAATAGGTGGTACTAATCATAATTATCTTAGAAGAATGGGCCCTTTCTTACCTTGCTTGGGCTTCTTAACTGCAGTACATACAATGCCCATTATGGAGGCAACATTACCTCCTAGTTGCTCTATAAATATAAACAAATAAGCAGAAGGAAGCCCATCCAAATCAATAAAATAATGTTTGACAATGTTTTAAATTAACACTGATATTTTATAAAGGTAATTTAAAAATTTAAATAATTTAAATTTTATTTTTTAGAGATTTTATTTATTTATTTATTGAGAGTGAGCAGGGGGAGGGGCCGAGGGGGGGAGAGAGAGAGAGAGAGAGAGAGAGAGAGAGAATCTCAAGCAGGCTCTACTCTGAGCATGGAGCCCAACACAGATCTCTCATGAAATCTAACCCTGTGATCATGACCTGAGCCAAAATCAAGAATCAGATGTCTAACCGACTAAGCCACTCAGATGCCACATTTCTTTTTTTTTTTAAGTTTTTATTTTAATCACCTAATGCCAACACAACAAGTACATTCCTAAATCCTCATCACCTATTTCACCTATCCCCCCCCCACTTAAAATTTCTTTAAAAAAAAAAAAAAGAAACAAGTTTATGGAGAAACAGGTCATTCCAGAAATAAGTCTAAAAACTCAACAGCCTATTTTTATCTTATTCCCACATATCGTCACCTCAACAGCAAACATTTTGTTTTACATTAAATACTGATGTTGTGTTGGTTGACCTGTAGACTATACTCATTTTGGTAGAGTCCTTTTATAGGGTTCACAGTATAAACGTAGAAACTTGCTTTCTTTTATGTAGGAAACTATATCTGGTTATTCTTCAAACATTTACATTCTATCCAACTGTCTTTAGAGCTTCAAGATAATTATGCATTTCAGTCATTATCAGTTCCTGCCTCTTGATAGAAGCAACCACCACTCATGTAGGTTCTGCTAGTGTCAGGCTCGTGCACCTGACCATGGGCTGACCTGGTCTACTCCGTTTTCTGTGCTTTCATCTCACTGCCATGAACTTGGCTATCTACCTGTATCTTGTCTGGGCCCTCCTACCCTCTTGCCTCCCTGGAGGTTGGATTTTGCTCCTGGTCAATTGAGGGGAGTCTATGTTAATAGACTAATAGACTCCTACATTCTCAAGTTCATGTTTCAGGCTTGGAAAAGAATTCCAGTAGGAAACTGCAGCTTTTGTCAAAACTCTGTCCATTGAGTAATAGTCTGAACCTCAGTCTTACACACTGTTCCTCCAGGATGCTTCTCCTCAGCATGCCGATGGTTTTGAGTTTATTAAATTATCTGTCATGCCCTGTGTGCCATAATTAAATATAGGTCACAACAAATGCTTCATTAGAATTAAGATTATTGCCTTTTAATGCAGAATATCAAAAAAAGTGACCTGAACTGAATTATTTCACTGGTCTCATTTCTTCACAGAAAGATACATATATATTGCTGAGTTCATAGTGACTATAGAAATTAAGAGGGGTTCAAAAGAGAGATGAATGACACAGAAAAGAAAGTAATATTGAGCTAAAAGTAACACTTCATGAAAAGTGAATTCAATCAACACAGAGAATGTACACACAAAAATTAAGCTGAATGAAATAATATCTTGCTATTGTTCCTATAAATGAGCTATAAATGAGGTAAAATGAAAATTTTATGTAAAACTCAATGATTGACTCTGGTCAGAGCAGCAGCATATAAATATTTATAAGGAAACTTGAAAACGTTGCTTTTCCACTAACTTATTGAGGTTGCAAATAATGATTGTTGGTGTTTCATAATCATGTGCCAGATCTCAAATGTTACGGTGATAATTGCTAAAGATTGCAACCATTATTGTAATTATTTCATCTTTAGGGTCTCACACCTGTGACAGAAATTTTTTATATGCTGCTTCTTCTGGCCAGAGCCTGGAACCAAAGCTAATAGAGGCTTTGCTTAGTTTTTATATTTTCATAATTTTTTGAATAAAAGTTGTTTGGTCACATAAATATCATTAAGTTAAATTGAAAGTTGGACAACCAAGTTTGCCTATCTACTTATAGGTACGTAAGTAATATTTATAGAATATTTACATAAGAATTTAAAGACTGCCATATGTTGCCAAAGTCAAATTATTAAAGGTATAACAATCAATAAAAGAGATATATTGAAGACCGGTTTTTAAGATTGTGACTGTGAACATTTGAGGCCATACCTTGATTTTACCTCTTAAATATTTTTTTTGTCAGTATTTGACCTTTATCATAAATGCATTTATTATGTGAAAAACTTTGAAAATATGCATTCTCCTCTTTATCTTCTGAATAAAAAAAATCATACCCAAATGGCCTTATATTATCTACAAAAAGCATGTTTCTGATATTATTTACAAATCCTCCATGGGATGTAGTGTTATGCTTCTGTTCATAAATCTTCAAGAAAAGGAAAAAAAACCTATTTTAAGGTCTTAATCTGGGAACACTGAATTTTACATATATAATGTTTTCCAAAGTGTTTAATGCGACCAAGTGAAAATTCCTATCTTGTCTCTTAATGCAAACTGTGTTTTCCAGTATTTATTTTTAAAAATATATAAGAATTTTTCCTCCCTCTGATGTCAACCAAAAGAAATATCACTCTAGCTAATCAAATGGGGGACTCTTGCCAGGATTTTTAAGCAATAGGTAGTTAGACAAGATGTTATAATGTCGTTTTCAGGTAGAGTATCATGCAGGAGGATTCGCTAACCATGAGGTATAGTAAATGAAGGTTGAAAACACCTGGATGTAAATGGTACCTCACTCAGCTCTACTGATGGCAGATTATGAAAATGAACTCCTGCAGGTGTCATGGTCCCCATATGTGACATGATAATGATAACAGTAAAATCCTTGTAATTGCTCTGAAAATTGTAAATATCATAAAAATACAAGAAATAGTGGTATACTAATTGCTTTAATTATGTTTCCAAAGTATATAATTAAGATGGTGAGATAAAAAGTAAAAAACTAAAGACAAATTTTAGGATAGGAGCAATAAAGGGAAAGAGGAAATAAATGGAAAATAATGAAAATATGAAAAATAGGACCTTGTATGGATACAAATAAAAAAACAGAGATACAAGACAAAAACAATATTGAAAAAGAAAAGAATGCAGATCAGAAAGAAGATAAGAAAAAAATAAAAAAAGAGTAGAGGAGAAAGGAAGAGACAAAGGAAAGAAATGCGATTGAAGGAAGAAAAAATAGCACAAGTAAGGAAAAGAAAATGTTCTATTTCTTACACTACCCTCTACAAAAATCCTCCAATCTCACCTGAGACTAACAGGCTACTTTTACTGCTGAAATTCTATTCAAATTTGATTCAGAACATGGTGCTTTTCCTTTTGTATACTTGCATCTGTTAAACTTTTTGTTCCATTCTATTTTACCCTACATTTTAATAGATGGAAAAAAAAAAAAAGCGTTGTATCCTATTCACTTCTGAAGCCGTATCTTCTACTTGGATTCTAATTAAATGCCAGAAAATGCATTAGAATTAAAATTACGTAGTGTAGCCAATGAAAATATGTTTGAAAGCATGTTGTTTCCACCACTTTATAGAGTGATAATTGATGTATAATAAACTGCACTTACTTATTGGATACTATTTGCTGAGTTTTGACCTATGGATATACTGGAAAACCATCAATATGGCCAAAATAAGGCACATTTTGCTCACCCCGAACAGTTTCCTCGTGCCCATCTCTACTTCGTCTTTCCTTCCATTGTTCTTTCTAAGAAACCACTGATCTGTTTTCTTTCACTATAGGTTAGATTTTATTTTCCAGAAATTTGTCTAAATGAATTTACACGGTATGTACTCAGTATGGTCTCACTTCTTTCACTCGGTGCAATTATTTGGAGATCTCTGTCCTGTTGAACATTGCAGTAGGTCATTCCTTTCTATTGCTCCCCAGTATTCCATTGTGTGGATACAGCACAAATTGTTTATTCATTATTCTCCTGTTCAGAATCATTTGGTTATTTCTATTTGTTTCTACAAATAGTTATGAACATCTGCACAAAAATCTTTACATGGCTATGCTTTCATTCCTCTTACGTATGTCCCTAGGAACTACATTGCAGGGACTTATGGCAGATGTATGTTTAAAATTTTTAGAACATAGAAATTTCATAAATGTTTTTTATCAGCTTGTATATATTTCTTACTATTCTAAAGCCAAACTACTTTTCAATGTATTATTTTACATTTCTTTTTTCTTTAAAGATTTATGTATTTATTTGAGAAAGAGAGCTAGCAGGGGAGAGGGGCTGCGGGAGAGGGTTAGAGAGAATCTCAAGCAGACTCCCTGCTGAGTGCGGAACCCGACGTGGGGCTCCATTCCACCACGACCCTGAGATCATGATCTGAGCTGAAATCAAGAGTCCGACAGTTAACTGACTGAGCCACCTAGGTGCCCCATGTATTATTATCTTACATTTCTAACAGCAGTGTAGGATGCTTCTAGCTGCCACACATGTTTGTTAACACAAGATATTGTCTATGTTTTATATTTTAACCATTTTAATGGATATAAGGTGGTTTTCAGTTGTGATTTTAATTTTCATTACCTTAAATATGTAGAACATTTCAGTGTGTTTATTGGTAATTCATGCATCTTCTGACGTGACATGTCTGCTCAGATCTTTCTGACCATCTATATCGGGTTGTTTTTATTACTATTACTGAGTTTTAAGAGTCTTTATATTTCAAGAAAGTTGCTCTCTGAGCAATTTAACAGAAATTAAAGGTTTGTCTTTTAATTTCTTTAATTTTAATTATGATAAGTCGAATTTATCTTTTTTTATTCTTATGATTTGCACACCTGGGGTTCTAGTGAAGAAATCTTTCCATGTTCAAACATTTTCACTTCTGTTTTTTACAATTTTCAATTTTCAGGTTCTACATTTAGGTATATGATTCATTCTGACTTGTGTGTGTGTGTGAGTTAATGCTTGATGATCACTGTTTTCCATATGAATATACAGTTGAATATACAGGATTGTTGAAACAACATTCATTTCCTGAATGGTGTTGACACTTGTTGAAAATCAAGTGGCCCATACATTTGGTTACTCTAGAGCTCTTTATGTCTTTTGAAGCTTAGGAAAGACTTGTAATTTTTAGGAAAAAAAAATCCAGCTGGAATTTGATTTAGATTGTGTTTAACTTATAGATTAATTTGTGGATAATTGGCATCTTAAAAAAATTGATTCTTCTGATACGTGAACATAGTATATCTCTTAATTATCCATGTCTTCTGTCACTTCTCCTTGTATTGTTTTGTAAATTTCAGTGTAGAGATCTTGGATATGGTATGTTAGATTCATTCCATGGTCTCTCATAGATTTTTGAGCAATATTACAAATGGAATTTTTAAAATTTATTTTTCTCCAATTATCTGGTACTTATATAAGAACACAATTGACTTTTGTATATCAATTTTTTTACCCTTGCTAAATTTATATCTTACTTTTAGAACTGATTTGTTGATTTTTGGAGTATTCTATGTAAAAATATTGTATCAAAATAGAAAAAGTTTTATTTCATTATGAGTATTATGGATTTTTTTTAATTTTAATTTCCTATTTTATTATAATGGCTACAATGACCAGTAACACGCTGTATACAAATGGTTAAATTTAGCATATATGCCTTTTTTTTAAGATATATTAGAAGGAAACACTTTAATGTTTTATCATTATATATTATGTTGTTGAATTTTCATGAATGTTTTTTATCAGCTTGTATATATTTCTTATTATTCTAGTTTGCTTAGCATTTAAAAAATCATGAATGGGTATTAAATTATATTTTTTATGATTCTGTTAATATCATAAATGCATCTATTGATTTTAGAACATTAAGTACATTACATTCCTGAGGGTAGATTTTTGGCAATAAAAGAACCTCCACTGATCTACTCCCTGGTGAATTATATGATTTTAGACGCTAAGGACAAAGAGCAATGAAGAAACACCTACTCAAGGAAGTCTATGAAAATTCAGTAAGAAGGGTTAGGGAACAGGAGAATTGGGAGGAGGCCTTCTAGAGCCCAAACCCATCAAACACAGACCTCAGATTCTATTCCTTCAAAGAAGCCACAATTAGATGAGTCTGTGGAGCAGTTTAGGACCTAGCTCAAAACAAAAGAACAATCGACTGGCCATTAGTGGAGTGTAGTCGCTGTGTGGAGTCAAGAAGTGAGTCTGCGTACCACCATCACCCCAGGGTAACTGTGCTGATGTTCAGAACTGTGCCTCCCTGAGGAGCAACATCCAAGGCTTCAAATGTAGGGTGGAGTATATTCTTCACAGGGATAATCCAACCAGTCACTAAAAAATAAAAAAAGCTCTCTGGACGAAGGGGTACCATACCCAGAGTTGCCATAAAGCATCACCTAAAATGTCAGGTTCCCATTAAAAACAAACAAACTACTATTACAAGGCATGCACAGAAATAGGGAAGTATGTCCACACACCAGAAAAAAGTGCAGGAGATACAAATTGTCTATGAGAGTGACTGGATGTGAGATTTAAAAGCATTAACTCTTGGGGTGCCTGGGTGGCTCAGTTGTTAAGCATTGCCTTCGGCTCGGGTCATGATCCCAGGGTCCTGGGATCGAGCCCCACATCGGGCTCCCTGCTCAGCGGGAAGCCTGCTTCTCCCTCTCCCACTCCCCCTGCTTGTGTTCCTGCTCTCGCTTTCTCTCTCTCTGTGTCAAATATATAAATAAAATCTTAAAAAAAAAAGTATTAACTCTAAGTAGGCTGGGAAAAGTTGAATATGTATACTGTAATCTCGGGAACAATTACTGAAAACTAATAGAATTTTGGCCAAAAAATGAGTAGTAGATGATTTAAGATAGTCTATTAAAATATTAAACTAGTGACAACATAAGGAAGGAAGGAAAAACAATGGGATAAAAATTAGAGAGAACATAATATAGTAAAATTAAAAGATTTAATTAAACTTTTCCATAATGTATTAAAGGTTACTACTATAAGCACTCTGTTTATAAGTGATTCAAAAAGAGAGACCAACTACATGGCGCCTAAAGAAGGTACAATTTTAATATAAAAATATATATGAAAGTAAATGAATAAAAAAAGATAAAACTTGAGTACAGTATGCATTTAGTTAAATAGGACTTAAAAGAGTATCACTAGAGAGAAAGAGGGATGGTTTATAATGAGCAAAGGGACTGATTTTAGACCCAGACCCACGCATGTGGTTCATGACTCAGTTCAGGGATTCAGCATCTGTGGTGCAGGGTTGGGTCTGGGTCTGCTTTCCCACGTACAATTCAAAAGTCAAGTTGAGAACTGTGTCTATTCACATCAGAAATACAGGATTTACTTCTTTGGTAATGTGCTGTCAGATTTAAATTTGGGTGAGGGGAAGCTCTTGGCTGGGGCTTCCAAAATTCCCTCTGTTCCAAAATTCCCTCCTCATCTCTCTGTTCACTGTGGCTTCTTTCCCTGGTTTCCGTGGCCAGAAAGAAGGCAAGTTTCAACCAGGGTTTCAGCAGTGCATCTGCTATACCGTGCCCTAACTGGAGTCCATTCTTGGGGGCAAAGTCAGGAGAGCAAAACGACACAAAGGAGAGGGGGCCTGGGGTGCCTGGGTGGCTCAGTCAGTCAAGCGTCTGAGTTTGGCCCAAGTGAAGATCCTGGGGCCATGGGATCAAGCACCACCCACCCCGGGCAAACCCCCTGTCAAGCTCCTTGCTCAGCGGAGAGTCTGCTTCTCCCTCTCCCTCGGCCCCTCTTCCATGCTCTTGCTCTCTCTCCCTCTCAAATAAAGAAATAAAGTCTTTTTAAAAAAAGATACAAAGGAGAAATAAAAGGGGACCCTCATCTCCTTATGAGTCTTTCCTCCCAGTGTTATCATCTTCTAAATTTTTCCTACTTCTGTTTGCTTTTCAAAATCACCACAACTTGTCTGCTTTTCTGCAGATACGAGCAGGACAGACATCCCTGCAGATAAGCTGTAGAGGCTGATGCCAGCAGAGATGGAACTAATGAGTTTTGCCTTATAAACGCAGCTTTGAGCTTATTCGGAGATGAAAATCAGATTAATTGTCCCATTTGATAACTTAGGGATATGGGGATCAAGTTTAGTTACTGGATTTTTAATGCAGACATAGAACTGTCAGATTATTCTAGGTAAATTTAAATGTGATGTTACTATTCCTAATTGCTGTGATAAATCGAGTCTAATTCCTATTGATGTCATACTTTGGGTATATTCAGTATTAGTATAACCAAAACCAAAAATTGAACACAGTGAGCACCTCATGATGGAACATTAAAGAAGGATATTTGGGAACATGATTTCTTATGAAACCACAATTACACAATGTAATTTCTAGATCAACAGAGCTGGCAATCTTTGGCAAAACCTGGCATAAAACCAGATTTTATGCTCCAGAATCAAAACGATTTTTTCAAAGGTTTCCAAAGAGACTCAGACTTGAAATAACTTGCCTTTCTGGATGATAAAGTTGTTTTTAATATTAGTGACATTGCTTTCACCTTAAATTCCTGCCCTTAGCAGAAGAAAACTCAATCATTAAATTGTCAGTAAAATGCTTCCAGGTGACACTGATTTCTCAAAAGCTGTCTAAGTTAAAAGCCCCAGCCAAGAGCTTCCCCTCACCCAAATTTAAATCTGACAGCACATTCAACTTTGCTTCATAATATGGCACATGATTTACATATGACAACTTTTGAGAACTATGACTTCCTTATACCTGGAGGATGAAAATTTTCTTTGCTTTTATATTAAAGTCTCTAGGCACTTTTGACCAGATGTGAATTCAGACTTCAGTGATAAGGTGTACAATCAAACGTACTTTTGGTTTGTACTGAATACACTGCACTCTTAGCAAATATTCAAAAAAAATAAGAATGAGTTTCATAAGTCTTGTGTGACAGAAGTCACCCCAGAGGAGTTTGTCTTTCCTCTATTATGACATTTTCCATGTATGTCCCACACCTA
The DNA here is from genome assembly GCF_002201575.2 of Neomonachus schauinslandi. NCBI lineage: Eukaryota > Metazoa > Chordata > Mammalia > Carnivora > Phocidae > Neomonachus > Neomonachus schauinslandi. The sequence goes on from NC_058409.1 coordinate 140,561,218, forward strand.
TAAATACACACAGGAAAAAAAAATGTCTGTGAACTCTGGGCTTCAAATCTGTGATTCCTCACATCTTGACATCCAGTCTCACAATTTTTGTCACCTCTTTGGTTTTAGTCCTCTGCTATTTGGCTTCATACTTGATTTTTGTTCTTTGTCTAGATCACTACTTCCTTTTTTTTTAAAGATTATTTATTTATTTGAGAGAGAGAGAGTATGAGTCGGGGAAGGGGTAGAGGGAGAGGGAGAAGCAGGCTCCCAGCTGAGCAGGGAGCCCAACATGGGGCTGGATCCCAGGACCCTGGGATCATGACCTGCGCCGAAGGCAGATGCTTTACCGACTGAGCCACCAGGTGCCCATGTCTAGACCACTTCCATCAGAAGCAAGATGCAGATACTTTATTCCTATCCTTACATTATACCCCTTGAGGCAGGTTTTATATGCATGGTTTTGCACATTATGGCTATAGTTAAAATATATTCATTCCCTATGTCATGCCCATTGTTCTATAAAGTCTGGAATGGAATAATGCATTGGCATAGCTAGGCTAATAATACTAATCTTTAGATTTCCTATTTCAGCTCCAGCTGTAAACAGCTTGCAAGTTCTCACTCCCGTCATTACAGTAAGCAAAGGCTGGGCAAATGGAAAAGCAATAACTTATCTTGGACCCATCAGAAAACTCAGTTTGGGAGAAACTACCCCCTGTTAATCTGGAGGGACAGGCTCATTTAGGGAGATATCATGAGATCTGTTTGCCTGGAAGAGAAACTGTTGAATCCATAGCTGAAGAAGCACTGAAATGGTAACTTTGATAAGCAGCTTGAGACAGAGCATGGGATAATGTGAACGTGAGAAATTCCTGGGAACTGCATTCTTTTTTTGTGTGTGTAAATTTTTTCTCAGAGAAAGAGAGCACACACATGTGAGCAGGAGTCAGGAAGGGGAAGAGGGAGAGGGGGAGAGAGAGAACCCCAAGCACATGGAGCTGATGTGGGGCTTGATCTCATGACGCTGAGATCGTGACCTGAGCCCAAATCAAGAGTTGCAGGCATAACCAACTGAGCCACCCAGTGGGAACTGTGTTCTTCAGGGGTGCCCTTGTACCTCTGTGGACTGTACCTGCAGGGACAGCATAAGTTCCACACTGTCAGTATTTGAGAAGGATCCCCTCGTGTATCTAGAAGGGGTGGGGTGGGGGGAGAAGAGAAAAATTGTGAAATAGCTTCGGGACCTCCTCCATAACCAAGGTCTGAATTTGGAGGGGAAAGATTTGATAGGGTTTGATTGTACTTGTAGGGAAGGCATTCCTTTTACTCCAGCCCCATCTAGCACTTTTGTCTCACCTAAAGGAAAAACACACACACACACACCACCACCACCACCAATGAGAAAAATCAAACAAATTTAAACAAATTTAATAGGTGTAAGTGCTCCAAAGAGATAGGGTGGGACTCCTGATACCAGGGAGAGAAATAGAGGGTAGAAGAAAGAACTATGACACTGGAAAACACTTAAGAAGGAAGGTCACTCCCACCCCCAAGACACCAGTCCACTAAAAGTCCAGATCAGCCCTCCACAGCAGGTCAGACTCAAGTTATTGGCCAAGCCATGAACTGAAAACTCTTGGGTTAGCTGCTGTCACCAGTTCATGACAGATGGCTGCTTATAATCATGTGGTACACAGCATGCTGCCTAAAGGTTGCTCTCTGAATAGGGGAAGTTACCACCACCCACCTATTCTTGATAGGAATTGTGTTTGTTTTATCACTGTATCACAAGTAAATTTAATAGTGGGTGCTCAATAAACAGTGAGTGAAGGAATAAAGGATAATTTAATATACTAGCAAACTGCAAGAAATGTCAAGAGGAGCTGATAAATCTGCCATGAGACACCACTGATACCTGGGAGAGGAAGAGGAGTGAGATTCATACCCAGCTACCTTTACGGTGTTAAGCTGTGGGGATTACCGTAGATGCTGTGGTCTCAAGAAGGTAAACCAGATAATTGCATGCAAGGTGTTGTTCTTGATTTTCTACAAGACCATATACTGGAAGAGGCTTAACACAAATCATAAGGAGGAATAAACAGTAATATGGTATGAAGACCCTAACACTACCACCATGGACAACAGCTAAAACAACAACAGCAATTTTAGTAACATTTACATGGCACATTTGTTTTTGTTGCTCTACACGAGCTCATAACAGTTACACAAATTTTGGGGCACCTGGGTGGCTCAGTCGGTTTAGCAGCTGCCTTCTGCTCAGGTCATGATCTCAGGTCCTGAGATCGAGTCCCCACATTGGGCTCCCTGCTCAGTGGGGAGTCTGCTTCTCCCTCTGCCCTTCCCCCAGATTTGAGCACATGCACTCTCTCTCTCAAATCCAGCAATCAATAAAATCTTTAAAAAAAGTTACACAAGTTTTGATGTTTACTTATGTGCCATTTGAATGACTGTTAATTTATTCTCTCTGTGTAAATTGAGGATACATAATACAAAACTAGCCACTTTTATTTCTTTGATAAAATCTTGGTAACATATATGTAATTACGGTATCATACAGACTAAGTTGCCTCTTCTTCCTGGCTTTTGGTCTAAAAATGTCAATAGCCTCAATAAGCAACCTAGCCACGGGCAAGTTTTCTTAGTATAATATTGTAGAAAGCATAGTATTTATTTATTTTTAAAGATAGTATTTATTTATTTGAAAGAGAGACAGAGAGAGTATGAGCCGGAGGAAGGGCAGAGGGAGAGGGAGACGGACAAGTAGACTTCTCGCTAAGCAGGGAGCCTGAGGCCTGGATCCCAGGATCCTGAGATAGTGACCTGAGCCAAAATCAGATGCTTCACCAACTGAGCCACCCAGACTTCCCAGAAAACATAGTATTTAATTAGTAAATCTTCAACATGTACAATGTTACTGAGATACTCAAAAGATACAGAAAAAATATAGCCTATTTATCATTATACTTGAAAAAATAAAATAAAATAAGAGTGGAGGAGAAGAGGTGTATTTCTTGGTTTCTAAGACCCACCATTTTTCCGGTGGCTTCCTTATTCTTGTGCTTCTTTCTCAGATTTCTTCAGTTAGAACCCTTTCTTAACTCTGTGGGACATACTTGGGACCCTTTTTGAAGTTCCCGTCGGAAGCTTTATTCTCAATGCACACCTATGTATAACTTTTTCCGAGAACATGGTAGGACTTAGCCAGGCAAGACAGCCTCACCATCTACCTAGTGATTCTAGAAGTCTACAGACTATTGGGAATAAGAAGCAAAAAGCTTCCTTTCCCAGAAAACTCACCACTCCGTCCTCCGCTCAGCCTGCACAGAAGTTCCATTCTGCATTCTCCAGGGACTCAGCATTTTATGTTCCTTAGTAAAAGCATTTTCCGTGCTCACTACAATTCATTGTCCAATTTTCCGGAACAAAAACTCAGAAGACACAGAGATGCTCCAAAGATTACAGGGAGCTACAATGAAATATAAATTTATAACAAGTATCTTCATAAATAATTAAGTTCATGACTTATTTACTTTGTGTGCAGATAATAGTTTCATTTATTTAGAAGGTTTAAAATTAAACCTTCTCATTCATTTTAATTTCAAAGATGAAAATTCTCCCACCCCACTTTTTCACCGACCGTATAATCCTTTCCAGCTATTTCCTCTATGCGCAAATACGGTTTCTTAATTTTTCATTCTTTAATTTGATCTACTTAGGAGCTCTCACTCTGTGCGTCTATATACCTGGGTTCGTGGAAGACGGCACTCATTTTTAGCAAGTCGTGTTTGTCAAACTGTAAATGCATTTGGTCTTTCATTCTTTAAAATCTTTTTCTTCTTGCCAATATCCCGTTACCCAATTCTTTGTTTTTGTTTTTTGCAACCTGTTGGTACCATTGTTATCAACTCTGCCCACAGAGTACAAGATTCAGGGATGACAAGCTGCACCACACTTTGCATGAGCTGCTTTCAAGTCTCGCTCAAAAACATGACAGTTTGCCTTGCGCTGTCACAAGTAGTGTATTAATATTTCTTCTCATTAGCTTCACATTGGGTCGAAGAAGAGTTTCTCCTAATCTAGGGACAGAGTCCATGTTGGCATCCTATTGTCAAATAATGAAAATTACCAAGGGTCCTGGTTAAGCAATTGATTAGGTCCTGAGTATATTTGTCCATAATGGTTAGTCTTGTAGACTGGATTCTCCCACAAAAATTAACTCAGAAAATGGTAAGATATGTTCAAGCTGCACAATAATACCATCAGGATAATTAAGCATTTTATTTTTATTTTTTAAAGATTTTATTTATTACAGAGAGAGAGAGCGAGCGCGTGCATGCACTCGTGAGCAGGGCGAGGGGCAGAGAGAGGGGGAGAGAATCTCAAACAGACCCTGCCCTCAGTGCAGAGTCTGGACCCCCACACCTGCCTCCAGGAGGGGCTCCAACCCATGAGATCATTACCTGAGCCGAAACCAAGAATCAGTAGTTTAACCGACTGAGCCACACAGGCACTCCCATAATTAAGTATTTTAAAGCTACATTTTGGGTCCACTGATTATTGTCAGTCTTCCACCTCCCTCCACCCTACTCAGGAATTTATGTGTAGAATATATAGGAAGTGGCAAGTTTATTATATGGTTTCCTTTAGCTGCTGCTTGAAGGTAAAATTCATATCAATTTTTCTGGAGTATATCTACAGAAAAATCTTTGGATATCATAGCATAGACTATGATGGGATAGGATGCAGATTCTAACGTTCATAACTAGGCTTATGTAAGAGTTTAGACACAGACACTGTGTAATGAGTAAATTAGGAAAACCAACAATCTTACAGGGTTATGTTGAGAGTTAAGTCACTCAGGGATGATGCCAATAATTGCAGAGAGTATAACATTACCTATCTTGATGCACTTGAGAAAACCTGCATCTAATTCATCTATCCTTACTTCCAGAGTTAGGAGCATTGGCTGTTGCAGCAGCTGACCATGAAGGCTCTTCTGGAAGCCGGGAAATAATCTTCAAGTGCTTTTAAAATTACTGTGGGCCCCAAACTCCAAATCAGTGCGGCAAATTTTTATTATCAACTGTTGAGCCCAGAAAGTTGTCCTCAAAGGCAGATAATATATATGACATTATTTCGTATGCTGTAAAATTATACAATTTTTGGAGAGATTTTCAAAGTAAATGGATTTGCACTTTATAGCAAATTATAGACACCCCTGTTATGTTTTATTGTCATGTTATTTTGTATGTAATTGCTTCCTGTCTGGTTCTTCCTCTTGGTTCAGAACTAGAGGCAGGAATCAGGAACAGCATTGCTAAGTGGCACTTGTGCAATAGATGTTTGCAAAATGTGATCACATTTATTTTTAATGCAATTCTGAGTTTTTTCAACATTCAATTTCAAAGGCTTTTAGTGTAGAATTCTTTTAGAAAGGATACTTTTTGGACCACTATTGTTTCCATGAGAAGCATATATTTATTGGAACATCAAAATTGATTTATAGATAAAGGGCTGCTTTGGATCCTCTATGCCCCCAGGATTTGTGTTTATGAAATTCGTTTAAAATGCTGTGTGGAGTTCATACCTCTTGGTCCCAAAGTTACTGCAACATGGTTACAAAATGTCAGCCTATAAACATATTATTTTGAGGCAGAAGCAATAAAAGCCACAGATGCTCAAAAACCTTTTATAATGTTTTAATGGTATCAGAATATTTTTAATATATCTAGCTCATTTACTTTTAAAATGCAAGACTGCCACTACAGAAATGTTTTATGAAATGTTAAATTCCATTGTGTGTTTCTGATCACTCATAAATTTCATTTATATTACTGTGTTATTTTTTATTTTTATTTCTCCTTTAAAACTATAAGTTATAATTTTCTTAGTTTTGGTGTTTCAGAGAAGACATCAAGTTAACAGGGGCATCTGTTGTTTTTGCACAGGCCATTTGCCATGAAATTTGGAGAGAACAAAATAAATCGGTCATTTTTTTTCCCTTGGAGCACCAACTGGTTTGTGATTCCTAATGAGCCAGGATAGGGAATAGCTTCCTTCGAAGCTATTGTCCTCTACTCCTTAGTATGTTTTAGTGAAGAGATATTTTAACTCATAGTAGCAATAATGAAGTAGATTCCGTTTTAGAATAGAATAATATAGATTGTTAGAACACTGGGGATCATGTCCATTTTACAATAAAATGTTTGTTTTCAGAATTTGAAAAGGTTAATTGATTGCACCTCAAATTCATAGACAAGCCACGACTTGAGGGTTTTTTTGTAGCATTTCTTTCCTACACCTTTAAACTGTTCAGCACACACTGCTACAACTCTAACAGCAAGATCATCAGTGAACTGAGCTGCTAAGCATGCTCAATAGTTTTTATTCCTGTATTACATGTCACTTGGGGTGGCTTTTGCACTACCAGCCCACCATTCTCTCGTTCTTGAGAAATTCATTTCTCTTGGATATTCTGGCCCTCAACTCCATGGTTATCCTTCTGCCTTTCAGGTGGGTCCATTTCTATGCATTTCTGTTCCCTTCCCAGTCTCCTCTTTCTCTGATAATATTTTTCCCGCCCCATTAAATGTAATTTACATGTGACATTGTGTAAGTTTAAGGTGTAAAATGTGACTATATATATATATATATAAAATCATTTCTATATTACCAAATATATATAATCATTTCTAATTACCAAATAATCAATATCCTTTGATACAAATGTCTTACTACTTCTAAGTCCTCTATTTTTATTTTTTTAATTTAATTTTTAAAAATTTTTTTAAAAAGATTTTATTTATTTATTTGACAGAGAGAGACACAGCAAGAGAGGGAACACAAGCTGGGGGAGTGGGAGAGGGAAGCAGGCTTCCCGCGGAGCAGGGAGCCCGATGCGGGGCTCGATCCCAGCACCCTGGGATCCTGACCTGAGCTGAAGGCAGACGCTTAATGACTGAGCCACCCAGGCACCCCTTAAGTTCTCTATTTTTAAATCATCCCTACAGCTATTAGCCTTCATGTAGGCCATTATTAAAACTCAACTTAATTTTGTGAAAACTCTTCTTTGTCATCTCCCTCCATTTTTTTCCCTGTTTCCATCTAGTATCTAAAACGGAATGATTTTTCTCAGATGTAAAAGAATTCATGTTTCTTTTGGGGCACCTGGATAGCTCCATTAAGTGTCCAACTCTTGATTTCAGCACAGATCATGATCTCGGGGTCCTAGGATCACATGAGATTCCCCACTGAGCAGGAAGTCTGCTTATCTCCCTCTCCCTCTGCTCCTCCCCCTTCTAGCTCACACTCTCTCTCTCTCTCTCTCAAATAAATAAATAGATCTTTAAAAAAAAGAATTCATGTCACTCTTAAGGTTCTTGCTAGCCCACACTCTAACGATAAAGAATAAACTTCTTCAATGTGGTATATATATACAATGGAATATTATGCAGCCATCAAAAGGAATGAGATCTTGCCATTTGCAACGACATGGATGGAACTGGAGGGTGTTATGCTGAGTGAAATAAGTCAAACAGAGAAAGACATGTATCATGTGATCTCACTGATATGAGGAATTCTTAATCGCAGGAAACAAACTGAGGGTTGCTGGAGTGGGGGGTGGGGTGGGAGGGATGGGGTGACTGGGTGATAGACACTGGGGAGGGTATGTGCTCTGGTAAGCGCTGTGAATTGTGCAATATTGTTGAATCTCAGATCTGTACCTCTGAAACAAATAACGCAATATATGTTAAGAAAAAAAAAAGAAGAAGAAGGTAGCGGGAGGGGAAGAATGAAGCGGGGGAAATCGGAGGGGTAGACGAACCATGAGAGACGATGGACTCTGAAAAACAAACAGGGTTCTAGAAGGGAGGGGGGTGGGAGCATGGGTTAGCCTGGTGGTGGGTATTGAGGAGGGCACGTTCTGCATGGAGCACTGGGTGTTATGCACAAACAATGAATCATGGAACATTTCATCTAAAACTAATGATGTAATGTATGGGGATTAACATAAGAATAAAAAAAAAAAGAATAAACTTCTTCATATGGAGAGGACACTGAAATGCAAACAATTGCTGTTGTGGTTTATTTTATCTTCCCCAGTTATATGCATTCATTGATTCAAGACATCATCTTGTTGTTCTTTTATAATAGACATTCTGCCTAATATTTTTCCTGTTATTTCATTGCCTAGAAATTCTGCAACATGTTACACAATGATAGCAATGGCCTGGGGAAGTGTTTCTAATCTCCTTTGTTACTTATATTAAAAAAATAATCAAGAGCGGCGCCTGGGTGGCTCAGTCATTAAGCGTTTGCCTTTGGCTCAGGTCACGATCCCAGGGTCCTGGGATGGAGCCCCACATCGGGCTCCCTGCTCAGCGGGAAGCCTGCTTCTCCTTCTCCCACTCCCCTTGCTTGTGTTTCTGCTCTCACTATCTCTCTCTCTGACAAATAAATAATAAAAAAAATAATCAAGAGAATGACAAGACAAGCCACTGACATGGAGAAAATATTTGCAAAAGAGACATCTGCTAAAAAAACTGTTACCCAAAATATACAAATAACACTTAAAACTCAACAGTAAGAAAACAAACAAGCTGATTGAAAAATGGGCCAAAGACTTTAACATGCAACTCACAAAGAAACTATAATGATGGCAAATAAACATATGAAAAGATGCCCTACATCATACGTCATCAGGGAAATGCGAATTAAAACAACAATGAGGTACAACTACACACCTCCTGACCAAATCTGGAACACGGACAACACCAAAGGATGATGAGGATGTGAGACAAGAGGAACTATCACTCATTGCTGTTGTGACTGCAAAATGATACAGCCAGTTCAGAAGACATTTTGGCAGTTTCTTATAAAATGGAATATACTCTTACCCTATGATTCAGCATTTTCGTATTTACCTAAAGGAATTGAAAACTTATGTCCATGTAAAAACTCCACACAGATATTTATAGCAGCTTTATTCATAATTGTCAAAATTTGGAAGCAACTAAGATGCCCTTCAGTAGATGAATGGAGGAACTACAGTACATCCAGACAATATATTATTCAGAGCTAAAAAGACATGAGCTATCAAGCCATGAAAAGACATTAAGGATCTTTAAATGCATATCATTAAGTGAGTGAAACTACCCTGAGAAGGCTATGATTCCGACTACATGACATTCTGGAAAAGGCAAAACTATGGAGACAGCAAAAAGATAAGTAGTTGCCAGGGGTTGGGGAGGAAGGGATGAACAGGTGGGGCACAGAGGATATTTAGGGAAGTGAAAGTACTCTGTATGATATTATACTGGTGAATGCATATTACTTTACATGTGTTGATACTCAGAGTATGCACAATTCCAGGAGTGAACATCAATGTCAACTATGGACTTAGGGTGATAATTTGTGTCAGTATAGGTTTGTCAGTTGTAACAAATGTACCATTCTGGTGGGGGATCTTGATAATGGAGGAAGCTATGGTGAGTGGGGACAGCGAGTGGCATTAGAGTATATAAAAGAGACCTCCAACTGGTCTAGCACCTAGTCTTACTTCCTAACTGGATCCCTCAGGGATTCTATAGCAATTTTCTTTAGATGTGTCTAGGTCATGTTGAAATTTCAGAGAAAAACAAAAGAACTATATGATTGCTCTTTCATTAATATAATATTCCTGTATTATATGTGGATACATGTTGAAATCCCTGATATGTCAAAACCATCTTTTGATCATTTAATTGGAAATCAGGAAGAGAGAGGAGATTTAGAGATAAAATCTTATATGGTTATCTTGCCATAATTCCTGATTTGGGGTAATAGCATTCAGAACACAATGGAGAAGGGGTGCTGTGAATGTGTGAGTAGAGAGTAAGTGAAGCAGTCACTATGAAGAATAGGCCATTGAGTTACAAAAGAGAAGGAGATTCATTTCAGGTAGAGGAAAAGCAAATACAGTATGCTTTTCAATATGTAAAGATGCCTTAATGAGAAAAAAATGGGGTTTTTCACTGAAAAGTCAAAATGATCATGAATGCAAATGTAAAAATGTACTAAAGTTCAGCACTAATCAACTAAGCTAAAAGACTTTAAATTATATTTCTAACCTGTAATATTAGAAAAATATTTTAAATGAACTCAATAAGGCCCAGTGCTGGGAAGTTTTCAGGGAAATAAAAATTTCAGAGTATTTGAGTGTATGCATGAACAAAGTCCTTTTCTAAGAAAACTTGGAGATATCTATTAAAATTATAAATGCATAAACATTTGTGGCCAGAAATTCCAATTCTAGAAATCCATCTTTCAAAATATTTATATATGTATAAAATTATATGCTCAAGGTTCGGCAATATTACTAGAAATCACTTATTATACATACTCAGGTAAGTTAAAATTGTAATGAAAGCATATTATTTAAAGACAAGTAGCCATTAATAAAAGATGAGAAAAGAAGAGAAAATATACAGGGCTAGTCAACCTCTGAAATTCTAGAAGCCTTTGAGAGAAGATTCCCTTTACATACGTGTTTCTTAGCTCAGAAGCAACAGATGCTGCATGCACATTACAATTATTGCTGTATTTCGTTCTCCCTTGTTGTCAAAGAAGAAATATGTGGCTGTTCATATTTGTGAGCAAGTAGAGCTGTTTGTAAGGATGAGTAAAGTTCAATGCCATTTCAAGATGAGACACAACGAATCTGTCTTCACATCATAAATTCCCGTTGCCTCCTACTATTGCTGAACTTTCCATTCTTGATTTAAAGATGAATGAATTAGGGTCTTTGTGTGACATAAAAAATTATATATATGTGTGTGTGTGTATATATAAACACACACACATACACACACACATTGAACCGGAAAATCAATGAGCTGAAAATAGAGATTATTAGTAAGAATTAAAAAAAATAATTCTGTATGGGCCTAAATTAAGAGTAATGAATGAGAATATTTAGTATTTTAGCTAGTGGTGTGAAATTAAAGACCGTATCAAGCAGGATTGTGACTTGCATCTTTCAGTAAATTTGCCTGATTTGACTGTATCTATCATAATAATTCCTCAAAATTTTGTGTGTGGAGGGTGGTGCATAATGTTAAAATCGCTTATTTCATGACATCTTTCTTTTCTTCTTTAATTCTATCTGTTACTAATTTAGATATGAATTTTTAAATATAAACACTAGATGATAGCTTGATAACTTCTATTGTGGTTTAAAATATAGTTTACATGAGGGGCACCTGGATGACTCAGTCGGTTAAGTGTCTGCCTTTGGCTCAGGTCATGGTCCCAGGTTCTGGGATCGAGTCCCGCATAGGGCTCCCTGCTTGGCAGGAAGCCTGCTTCTTCCTCTCCCACTCCCCCTGCTTGTGTTCCCTCTCTCACTGTCTCTCTCTCTCTCTGTCAAATAAATAAATAAAATCTTTAAAAATAAAATAAAATAAAATAAAATAAAATATAGTTTACATGAGATACCAAGTATTTTTGTAGGATTATCTCTAATTCTCTAGATAAAGTCAATATTGTACACTCATATATCCATAGTTACAGATATAAAGTAATTTATTTTCAAGCTTGATTATGTAGAAGACATCCAAATTTTACTATGAATAATAGGTACCATTTTGGTGACTATATCATATTAAATACTTCACTTTTTGATCAGCACCATGAAATGTAATTTGTGGGAAGAGAAATGAATTTTGAGTAAATAAACATCAAGGCTAGTGTTTAAGCTTCATTTCTTCAGACTCCCACATCTGTACTCTCCAATGTACTGGTAGGATGAAAAATGTCCTCTGGGATAAGCTAGTGAAATTTATCATGTCATTACAACTCTTCAATTAAGAAAGCATTGATATTGATCTTAAGGGGAGGTTACATTTGATCATTTAATAATCTCAGTAATGTTACATTTCATGTGATGGACCAAGGGAAGTCATATGCTTATTCACAAAATGAATAAATTCATTCAGTCATAATTCAGTACACTTTAATTGATGACCTATCATTTGCCAAGCCTTATAGTACTTGCTGGGTATAACGTTGAATGTGATAAAGACAGTCTCTGTTCATGAGGCTTGTAGTCAAGGCAGGAGACAAAAGAAGTATATACTCTAAAAAATACTTTTGATGAATCATGCCATGGACGGTTGGCCAACAAGTTTTCAGGGCAGCTCCACTGGAAAATCCGGTTTACTTTGCTAGTTTTCTACATCAAGCATGGACAACCTTGTTTTATTGTTCCAGACCTATTTCCAAAACCACAAGTAGCTGGACAGCCATACATATGCACAAGTCAGAAGTACAGGGATGTTAGGCTTCCAATTCTAGTTCTGAATCAGTGAGGTACCGGTATCAATGGTAACTGTTCATTGGAAGGAACCAAGCAGATAGAATAATGGAAAGGTTTAGTTAATGCTCACTGAAAGGACGGTTGGGGGCAATGCACAGCAATGATTGAAGCTGTACTCTCTGGGGTGCTGACACCAAACAATATGGGATGCTGTGTTGCCAATAGCTAGAATAAGCAGCTCTCTTACCTAAGGTGTGGCGAGGGGGTTACACCTGCTCACCATCACTCAGTTACCCACTTGCATAATACTTGTTTCTAGCGCTGACTCTTGTTCCAGTTCCTGGGGTTTGTGTGGGAGCATGTATATCAGGAGAATACAGTAAGTGTTCTTCATAAAGTTCAGATCATTACCTTGTCACTTTGGGCTCCTTATGCCCAAACAATAGAAAACAGGGCAAACAGACATGAATAAACATTGTAAAAAAGGCATCCAAATGAACAATAAACCATGAAAGCTTGCTCAATTTTATAAATCATCAAGGAATGCAGATTGAAACTACAATGTCATACCCTTATACTTCCACCACAGTGGCTAAAATGAAAAACTATGGAAAATGCAAGTGTTAGCAAAAAAATGTAGAGTCCTTGGCCCTCTCATGTAGTGTTGATAAGAAGGGGAATTGGGACAATTTGGAAAATAATGTTTCTTCTAAATCTGACCTTAGGAATACCATATACTGGCAATTCCATTCCTAAGAAAATATCTAACAGATCTATGCCTATAAAAAGCCATATGCCTTAATGTAATAGCAGGCTGTGTTCTTATTAGCCAAAGTCTAGAAATTACCCATATACCCCTCAAGAGGAGAACAGATATAGTCATGGTGATATATTTAAAGAATGGATTATTATTCTGCAATGAGATTGGATACCATTCATATAATTATATACAAATATCTACATCTATACACAACCATATGGATGACTCTCACAAACAATGTTGAGTGGTGGTTTCCACACACAGAAAGTGGGCAAAACTTTCTATTGCTAGACATGTGTAGAGTGGTGGTCCTTGGGGGATGTGCCTTGAAAGGAGCATAGGTGGTGGAATTTCTGCAGTGCTGGTAATGTACTCTCTCTAGCTGTGGATCCTGGTTACATAGGTGTGTTCCCTGTAATACACTTCAAAAATGTGTGTGTGTGTGTGTGTGTGTGTAACGCAGGCTAAGCCACCACCAGCTGAATTAGTATATCACATCATCACATTTAACTCCAGACATCTGAATTATCTTAAAACTCTTCAAGATTCATAATGCAGAGAAAAGGCAACAATCACTTCTCTATTCTGTGTGGAGATTAATGAGAAAAAACAACTGTGTATTTGTATCTTGAGTAGCTACTATTTGAGGGTGTTGTCCATGTGCTTTATATCCATGATTACTTTTAGCACTCAATTCATCCCCAAAAGACATACTTTGTTGCTCTTATTAATAATGAGAAACCTGAAGCACTGATTATATCGGACTTGTCTCAAGGTTCAATAGCTAGTGATTGCCAATGTTAGATTTGAAATTCAATGCCATCTTAGGCTAGATTTTTTTTTCTTTTCATACCATCACCGCCTGATAACTTTATATTTAAAACCAGCAGTAAACAATGAAACGAAACATGAAGTTTGGAATTGCAAAAATTTGTTTGCTTCTCTTCAGACTTCGTGTTTGAAAATAGACCAATGTTAAATCAGCTTCCTTTTTGACCTAAGAATTGAAGAGTATGTTATAAACCCTTCACAACAATAATACATTCTTTTTATCTTCATCCACTCTGCTTTTATTCATTTGTGGTGCTTTTTGGGCCCCTTCCAATTTTTTTGTAACAGATATGAAAGGAAACAAATATGGCAAATTTCCAGAAACTACTGAACACCAGAGAGAAGTTGGGGCAATATACAAAACTAGCATTGTATCCTCTTAAATCCTTAGCAATATGCCTTTGCATACATCTTTATTTGTAAAACTGCTCTTTAATTCAACATGCTAAACTTTGTTAAGTTACACTGACTGGCAAATTCTTTCTTTACAATAGACATAGCTTAATGGATTATGGTTCAATTTCTTGATTTTTCTTTCCCTTTTGTATATTACCATACTTGTGGCAAAATATATTATTCTTGGAAGCATTCAATCTTCGTGTATCATGCAAGAGTTTAGGTAGGTCAAGACTTACTGGGGGTGAAAAGCTAGAATTTATGGTATTTACCATTTTACCTTTATTTATGACTGCAAAATTTCCACAACACCCCTCCCTCACCACACACATGCGCGTGCATGCACACACACACACTGAAAGTAGGGCCCGTGTTCGTATGTATTTTATTTTTTATTTTATGTTCTTTTCAATTATGCTAGATAAGTGAGAACTTATCAACATGAATTGTTAGATATAAAGTATTCTAGAAGGGAAAAATTGGTTAATGAATTAAAACAGTTTTTTCACAAGAGACAACACATGTAAAGCCTATATCTAGATTCTGGGATCCTAATATGGTCATAACTATTTTTAAAAAATGTTATTTAAATCTTGTAAAGAATCGAAAGCCTAGAAAATAATTCACTCCTCTATCCACAATGGACATGGAATTATACTTCTAACATGAATACAGAAAACACAGTGTTTATCTTCATAAAAGAACAAAAACCACCTCTTGAATGTTTTTTCCTTTCATTCTTTTTTTTTTTAATCCAAATAATCACGTCCTCTTTCTGACAAAATAATTATCCCATTATGTTCTTCCAGAGACTGGTTGAAAGAAAATACAGTCCAAGAACATTAAGACACAACAAAGAACTTTTTCTTTCAATCTTATTTTAAAATATCTCAAAGAACTGACCTTTTTCTGTTAGTGAAAATGTCAGTGGCCCTTGTAGGCTCTTTGAGCTGATTCACAACACAGGTTTGTAGGACAGAATATTAAAGTTCTCATCCGTGTATTTTATTTTGTATTAGTAATTCAAATTTTTAAATTTGTCTGAACTTCATTAACTGTATCGTGTCCTCAGATGGCACACAGATTGTCTAGAGTTTGTAATTTTATTCCCAGGAACATTACAAAACAGCATTTCCTTTAAAAGCAATTGTAGCAATTGTGATGACCAATGTACACACTCTACTCACACATACAAAGAGATGGCATTTTCAATGTCCAATTACTTATCTCTCCGGCATCTCACATTCCCATTCTGCTAGATGTGGAACAGCAAATATCTAGTTCAGTAAACTCAGCCCGTTCCACTAATTTACCCAGTCTTGTTCAGATGGCTCCATTTCTTCTCCCCATCTGTGGCTTGCCAACGTAACAGTTAGCACTACTGGACATGGACATGTTCCTAAGTTCTGGGCTTGCTGCTTGAGCTATGGGACCACTCAAACGCAGCATGGTGGCCTCCCTGGTAAGCTGGGCAGTCAGCACCATCAGCAACCTTTAGGTTCCTTTAACAGGGGGTGGGGGAGGGCGGCTCCTGGATGTTTTCCTGTTCACATGGAACCCAAGGAAAATTCCTAGAAGTCCAAGTCAGGACCACCTTCTGTCAGACTAGTCCAGGCTACTGGCCACTTTGACTTCCTATAGTTGTTTTGGGTGGACACCAGGGAGTGAGAGAAAGAGAATGGGGGACTCTCAGGCTCTCATCTCCATTTTTTGTTTCCCTTCCAACCTGATCACCTACACCGTCTCAGACCACAGCTTGAAGGGCTTTGCTGGCATGAATGCCCTGCTTTTGTGCCACTGTGACTATGTCCCTGGTACCGTGTTCTCTCTTGCTTTGTCATGTTGTATCTTCCACATCTGCAAAGAGACATTTTTTCTACCCCTTTCCCTGGTGTGTAATGCGGAATGGCTGCCCGGGTACCTGGCTCGCAATGAATAGAAATAAATGTATCGGTTTTACAAATGATCTTATTTTCCAAATTTCTAGGATACAGAGAATTATTAAAAACAACTGTTTGGGGGCACCTGGGTGGCTCAGTCGTTAAGCGTATGCCTTCAGCTCAGGTCATGATCCCAGGGTCCTGGGATCGAGCCCCGCATGGGGCTCCCTGCTCCGCGGGAAGCCTGCTTCTCCCTCTCCCACTCCCCCTGCTTGTGTTCCCTCTCTTGCCTTGTCTCTCTCTGTCAAATAAATAAATAAAATCTAAAAAAAAACCCCCCAAAACCCAAAAAACAACTGTTTTGCTATCTTAAACTATGTATGACCACAGGTGTGAATTTCAGCCTCTTTAGGAGGTATTCTCTTTCCAAGAAGAAGAAGAAAATACTTCATTTTTTCCTGAATCAATCTCACTAAAGCCCAGCTGATTTTATCACTTTTCCATCCAGTCACGTTCAAATGTAGGAGCAGACCATCAATGAGTCATATTACCTGGGAACCAAGAAATGTCTGCTCTGAGTCAGACAGGCATCCTGGTTAAGGTAGTAAAAAACAAAGGTAGAATTAGAGAAGTCTTTCTTTATTTAGATCACTAGTATTTTATAACATTGAAATCAGAAAGGATTACACTTTTAATGCATCCTTTATTTATGTAACCCTGCTTTGTAAAAAAATTTCTATTTTAGTTGCTCCTTGGCTTGTTGCATTAAGGTGAAAGGCATCTTTTGTTCTTTTTCTCTTCAATGAGCACTAATTTCAAATAAATAACTTCTAAAATATTACATAATGTAAAAATTGAAATTCCTAAATGTATACTTTTAGAAAATTAAAACTCAGCAGGCTAAATAAATAACACTTAACCACTCCAAATTATTGGAGAAAGATGTTTTCCTTTCCCAGTGAAATCTTGTAACTTAGAATTATCTGCTGTGAAAGTGACAGTCTGTTAATAAAAGTTTACTTTTTCCCAGATTAAAAACACCTTCAAGGTTGTAAAATCAATAAAACAAGCAAGCTGCTATTATGCTCCTTTAAATTTATGGAAAACCAGCCAGCAGAATGGAACAAAAAATGGTGTTTACTTACACAGTCACAGAGGCAGGGACTGATTCTATTTGGCACTGGCCAGGCCAGATATTTAGATGACAAGAATGTCAAGCATTTTTTTTTTTTAAATCAAAACTTTTCTTCAAAGAAATTATATTCAGAACTTTGTTATATTGAGGTGGATGGAGTACAGTTTAGTCACCAGGAGTCCTGTTGCTTGCTCTCAATCTCATTCAGGTAAGGCAGAAGGTCAACCAGATCTGCAGGACTCAGGGATCAATTAGAAATCACTGTGAGGAGAACCAGGGCATGCCATTCTTACCAGCTGTATTATTGGCTCACGTCCTGAGTTATTTATTATTCTCCTTACAGCACTGAGTTAGCTTTAAACAAACAAAAGATTTAATTTATTTATTTGAGAGAGAGAGAGAGAGCATGTGCACAAGTTGGGGGCGGGGGGAGGGCAGAGGATGAGGAAGAAGCAGATTCCCCACTGAGAGCCTTAGGTGGGGCTCAATCCCAGGATCCTGAGATCATGACCTGAGCCAAAGGCAGATGTTTGACCAACTGAGCCACCCAGGTGCCCCATGAATTAGCTTTTAATTAGAAAAATATTATCACAGGATTTTGAGAGTTGAAACAACTTCTTAAATTTTAAATGTAAAATAATTATTGAAAATATCAGACATGTAGAAAGTCATAAGAAAAATAAATAAAGCTACCTTTCATCACCATTCTATAGTGTTTTGATTTTTGGTAATTATATGTCATTGTTTCCCTACTCATGTCTTCCTTTCCTTCCCTCATTGGGGAGTCTGCTTGTCCCTCTCCCTCTCCCTCTGCCCCTCACCCAGCTCATGCTCTCGCTCTCTCTCTCAAAAAAAAAAAAAAAAGTTGGGCTATAGATTGAAGAGAGGTTTTACAAAAGGTTAAGGAATAACAATAGATGAGTAAGATTTAGTCACAATTAACTAAATAAATAATTGAATAAAATATCTAAGAATTGCATAAGATTCATTCATTTAATTGAAACCTAATTATATCTATTTTCATGTAAAGTAATTCCAGGAATAACATGATTCTCATTATATGACTGAAATGATTGACTTTTTTGCATCCAATATGGTCACTGGAGTTACTCTAGTGTTTTGAGCAGAGATGTACCATATTATGGTGAGTGATGCCAGCATGAATGTTCTAAATATTTAATCTATCATATACAACTGCTTGGTGACCCAATGCAGCCATAACTTTAAGACAGTGTTTAGTAATAGGCTCTAGGGACATGCCATAGAATAGGGGTCTGCAAAGTATGGCCTACAGGCTAAATCCCACCTGCTACCTGCTTTTTGTGAATAAAGTTTTATTGGCAAACAGTCATGCTTAGTTGTTTAGGTATCGTCTCTGGCCCCTTTCACATCACACATACAAAGAGATGGCACTTTCAATGTCCAATTACTTATCTCTCTGGCATCTCACATTCCCATTCTGCTAGATGTGGAACAGCAAATATCTAGTTCAGTAAACTCGGCCCGTTCCACTAATTTACCCAGTCTTGTTCAGACTGTATAGCCGGAACACGATTAAAATACTTACTATCAGCCCCTTTACAAAAAAAGTTTGCCAATTCTACTTACAGATCATTCTTTGTGCCAAGAAAAATTGTGAGAGACCGAAATGGGCAGAAGGTCACTGGGTTTCTTTTCAAAAGACTGTTGATTTTTTTAAACAGATCCTTCTAGGTTATCTTAAAAAGAGAAGGGTATCATGTTTTTCTTTTTCTTTTTCTTTTGAATTTGATTTATCTTTTTATAGGCGAAGTTCAAAATATTTTATAGGATTTTGAGCCTTTTATTTTTCATTTTCTGTGAACACTCTCAGTATCTTTTGCTTACTTTTTCCATTGGTTTTTGGATATTTTTCTCTTCAGCTTGTAGGTTCCCTTTGTTTATTAGAGAAATTAATTATTTGCAATATAAAATTCACATATTTTCCCCATTGGCAAATATACTCAATGCTTGACAAAAATTAGGAAGTTCTCATTTTTCTTTGGTGTTACATGAAAGTTGCATTTTCTTTTTCTTTTTTTTTAAAAGATTTTATTTATTTATTTGAGAGAGAGAATGAGAGAGAGAGAGAGAGAGCATGAGAGGGGGAAGGATCAGAGGGAGAAGCAGACTCCCTGATGAGCAGGGAACCTGATGCGGGACTTGATCCTGGGACTCCAGGGTCATGACCTGAGCCGAAGGCAGTTGCTTAACCAACTGTGCCACCCAGGTGCCCGCATTTTATTTTTCTTTGTAAGCTAACTGCTTTCCCAACATGAAGTTAATTTAAATATATAGCTATTTTTCATTTATCTGTAGTTTTATGCTGTGAATCCCTATCTGTGTCTTGTATTTTCTGTTCAACAGTATGACTTTCAGATTGGGCAATATTGCTTAGACCATTGGTGTCATTGTTTCTTCTGTCCAGTGCATGTCTTCTGCCGCACTTCTTATCCAGTTGTCCAGGCACCTGTTTTCCCAAATCTACTGCTATTACAAGCAACATTGCCTCCCTTATAGATTTGTGCAGGAATGTGCAATAATGGGTCCTAAACTGTGTGTACCTGCTATCCGTCGAGTCATGTGGGTGGCCTCTAAAGTCTGATGGCAGCCCCACCTGGCGGTAAGCATGCAAACAAGGACCTCAGCTTCAAGGAAATGAATTCTGTCAAAACCCAGAATAATCTGGGAAGGATATGTTTCCCCAGAGCCTGCATATAAAAAAGCAGTCTGGCTGACACCTTGGTTTCAGCCTTGAAATATTCTGACTAGAGAAATTAAGCCACACGATGCTGAACTTCTGATACAGAACCATAAACTGGTAAACAGATGTTTCAAGTTCATAATTTCATGGTAATGTCTTACACAACAATGGAGAACTAATGCAAGTCTTCTAAATGAGTATGTGCCTAATATTAAAGCTTCAAATAAATAAAGAAAAAACTGATGGAATTCAAGGGTTATATCTATATATGTATCTCTCTATATATCATATTTAATCTTATATGTCTATACATAGATTAATATAGCTAGAGCTATATTGTATTAAATCTAAGTACATATCTATATAATAAATATTAAGGAGTAACATTAATAAAAGTAGATAATTCCACAACTATTGTAGTAGCTTTTAATGTGCCTCTCTTAGGAAATGATAAGAAAATAAGAAAAAAATAACACCAAAGATATGGAAGATCTGAGCAGCACAATCAACTCTAACCTCATGGTTTTGGATGCAACTTCTAGTGATAGCATCATATTTGGATTTTAACAGTTATCTAGAAAATGGGCTCTAGCGGAATGCTATCAGCATGTCAGGGTAAGGAAGCATTTGGCAAGTTTGAATACCAATTAATGGGTATTAACTGTCTAAATATAAACTGTGAGGGTAGAAAATATTTCTAAATGAATGCATTATTTTATACACCTTAATTTCAATGTGTACATATATTAATTATATATCATAAACAGATCTTTAATTCATATTTACAAGTGAGCTAAATATAATTTTTAGATTTTTCTCATCAAGACAGGGAAGGAGGCCTAATATTTGGAATAGCCTAATATTTTTTCAGTCAGACTATCATTATGAAAAATCCTTTATAATATATTACCTAAAAGAATTCAGCAGAACCTTGAACGTATCATACAATAAAAGACAAATTGCAGTGTGTGTCATGAATATATGGATGTCCTATATAAGCAAATCTATTAACAAAATATATAAGAACAACACTATCAATTCCCTATTATGATTAAAAAATTATTTTTATCAGATCCACTTAGCAACAATGTTGTATTAGTTCTCTAAGGCTGTGGTAACAAAATATCACAGAGTGGGTAGCTTCAACAACAGAGGTTCATTTTCTCATGGTTCTGGAGGCTAGAAATACAAGGTTAAAGCATCCACAGAGTTGTTTCTTCTGAGGCTTCTCTCTGTGGTCCGTTCATGGCTGTCTTTTCCCTATATTTTCAAATTCTCTTCCCTCTGTATGTATCTGTATCCCAATTTCCTCTTATAAGGACATGTGTCAAATTGCGTTAGGTCCCACTCCAATGACCTTATTTAACCTTAACTACCTCTTTAAAACCCCATCTTAGTGACATTCTGTCGTGCTGGGGGTTAGGGCTTCAATATATGAATCTGGGAAGAACACAATTCAGCCCATAATAACTGTCCTAATGAGGACCCTTATGTAATTGGAACCAAAGGATATTTACACAGAGATTGAAAAGAAGATAAACTAAACCCCTATAGAAGAGGACCTCAGTAAAGTCTACATTCTGTTTATCAATCCAAATGTTACATTAGCACTATACCAATCACCATGAATTTTAACTTTTTCTTTCCAGATTGATTCAGATTGATTCAGATTAAGGTGGGAAAAAAGCAAACTCCAAATAGTGAAGGAACAATTGTACTTGCGTCATTTCCAGGAACACTTACGTGTATATTTTGTTTTCAAATGTAATAACTTAAGAAATTTTCAAGTGGCATATAACACCAATCTTTCAACATTAAATTTTATTGTAGTCAGATGTTTCTGAAGTCATAGCTTGTTAAATCTGTGTTTTGCAGTAAGAATAACTCAAAGTTCTAATCTGAGCTGTTTTGTAGGATTCTTAGGCTTTAGTGAAGCATTTTCTCACTAAGACCCCTATTGAAAGATACACAGTCGGCCAGAAGTTTGTGATGTTTAAAAAATCCCTTTTGATTTCAGGGAAATATTTTAACTTAACTTATTGTCCCGTGCTTTTTGGGATTCTTATTATATCCTAAAGCATTATTATAATTCAGTTGTTTTAGTACAAGATAGCTTTTAATTTTTGATGGAATTTTACAAAAACCATAATTTAGGACAAGGAAAAGACAATACGATTAGGCTTGGTTAAAGGAAAATTAAGCAGTGTGTTATACACTTTTAAATTACATCTTTCAAAAAAATGGTAATGCCTTAGAACCCAAGTACCATTCCAATTTTAATATTTATGACAGAGAATAAGAGAGACAACCTTGTGTTTTTTCCATGTCATTGTGAAGGAATCAAAGTATACATCACTGGGTCCACAGGGGACATGATGAGACAAAATTCTGGAGATAGAGAAATATTTTTAAAGAGTCTTACTGTGAATTTTGTATGAAAGTAGCTTTCTATGTTATATTGTTGATTTGGTTTTGACTTGGGACCAATATGTCTTTCTCCTAGATTTTGTGGCTTCTGTATGTAGTCGCTGTTTTTGAAAGCTTATAAAACAAATTTTTCTTTAATATGTATTATGTCGGAAAGTGTAGGGTGGGTTGAATTTCCTTCTTTACTATGCAAAAGCAGTATGTCATTGCATATTCCAAATTATCATTCCTCCAGAATTTCCGGCAGTCTCTTAGCCACTCCGAACATAAATTCAATAAAATACATCTCTCTTTATGTGGTAGTCCATAGGTTAAAAAACAAACAAACAATAAAATTCCAATGGAAGAAGCAAGTAGAAGTAAAAGGGATAAATATGAAATATAGTTCATAGGAGGCTGGTTGTAAAAAAAGAAACTGCTGAAGAGATGAAAATCGAAAGCAATTTCAATTGTATGAAAAAGAAGGCATTGTTAACATTTTCTTTATAATTCAGTTTCTGAGGGGGAATAATGTGATGACTAGTGGAGATATCAACTACAATTTCCTAATGTAAACAGAGTTGAAATAAAATATTTTAGACCATGGTCATATATGCTTATGATATTAAAGATTTGACATGTTCCCCAAAGTTTGTAGTATCGACTCAACTTGGTTTTGCTTCCCCCCTCCAAGCTTTACGGATATATAATTGACATATAACATTATACAAGTTTAAGGTGAACCATGTGTTGATTTGATACACTTATATGTTATAAAATTGTTACCACCACAGCCTTAGCTAACACCTGCCTCTCTTCACATAATTTCCATTTCTGTTTTGTGGTGCGAATGTTTGAGATCTACTTTCTCAGCGACTCTGAAGTATATAATACAGGATTATTAAGTATAAACAGCAGCTGGACATTAGATGCCCAGAACATACTCATCTTAAAACTGGAAGTTTGTATTCTTTGGCCAACATCTCCCCTTTCCTTTTCCCCCATCGCACCCCCCACTCCCTGGTAACCACCACTTTACTCTCCGTTTCTATGAGTTTGGCTTTTTTAGTTTCCACATACAGGTGATATCATACAGTCTTTGTCTTTGTCTTTGTTTTTGCGTTTTAAGGTGCATTTTATGTTTCAAAGTACTATTGATTTTTAAAGTTGTTTAAATTGTTCATAATAACATGTGTTCTCATTTCCTGAAAAATAAGTATGTATTTTGAAATTATTGAGATATTATTTGTTATTCTAGAAAGTATACTGAGAAGTTTGGTACATTTGCTATTAGGCATAGATAGCACACACTTTTGAATAATCATGAATGTTCTAGTAAAGATGATACAGGACTAATGTAGGGCCTTGAAATATTTAAATGCATAAAATATGGTTAGTGACTGAATTCATGTATCAATAATGAATATTACATATAATATATATGTAATACATATAATGTACTACATATAATGTATATAAATATAATACATATAATATACAGAGTCTTTACAATAATGAATAATACAATCATGTATCAATTGTAGATATTTAGGAAGCTTTGATTGCTCTCTCTTTTCTGAAAAGTTAATATCAAAGCAATATAAATAAACATCAATATAAAATGGAGATAATTTTCACTTTATAGAAATAGGGTATTTTAATAAAAATCATATATATATATATATATATATATATATATATATATATATACCTTTTTAAAGTAGTCTCTACACCCAACGTAGGGATCGAACTTACAACCCTGAAATCCAGAGTCACATGCTCTACCAACTGAGCCAGCCAGGTGTCCCTTTAATAAAAATCTTTAAATAACAGATGAAGGGATTTGTATAGTAGAAATTAAAGTCACTGGAATAATCTCTTTCATGTTCATTAGATTTTCAGTGGACACTAGTAGTACATTTATCCCCCATATTTCCATAGAAAATAGAGTTCTTCTGTATAGCCTTAGACTATTGATAAGAGATCATTAAAAATGACTCAGTACAAATCTTACTGAGATATGTCTAGAAGAAGAATCAACCATTTGGAAAATTGCATGTCCACTATTCTTAAGCCAGGCAGTAATCTTACACTTCTATAGTAAATAACAAAATGATACCTATAAGAGATCAGAAGAGCCTTCTAATTTAATCATCCCCCTCATAGTTGAATACACTGACATGTCTCTAATGTGTTTCTACAGTAGCGTTCTTATTTTCTGGACTCTTTTTTTTTTTTAAAGATTTTATTTATTTATTCATGAGAGACAGAGAGAGAGAGAGAGGCAGAGGGAGAAGCAGGCTCCCAAGGAGCAGGGAGCCTCATGTGGGACTCGATCCCAGGACCCTGGGATCATGACCTGAGCCGAAGGCAGACGCTTAACCATCTGAGCCACCCAGGCACCCCTTTCTGGACTCTTCATTACAAGATTCCACATTGTGAACTGAAGGTTGCCTGTTTTCTTTGTGTCCCATATCTGAACAGACAGGTCTGATGGTTTTATACACTACACTTCCAAGCATATATCAGAGCATGGTAAATTTCTCTCCTCTTTGGTAAACACCTGAATTTCTTCACCCAAACTACCATTCCATGAACACACATCACAGTACTTTGCTTGCTTTTCCTAAATGTGTCATCCCAGTATCCATGATCTCCTTGCTTTATAGTAACAGAACCCTCATTTTATTTGGAACGGCATGATATACAACTTAAAGACGATTTTCTAAGGTATCTTCAACTAGCAGTGCCCAGTGACATGTACCTGCAAGGCTTTGCCTGGGAGTTTGAGAGAAATCTCTTGAAAGGGGGCTAATCAGTTAGGAGATGCACCTGTTTTCCTGGACCATGCTTCCCCCCAGCCACCAGGAATATGAGCATGGGAGCCACCTGCCACTAGCCATGAGCAGATGGCTACGGAGCCACCTTGCTGCCCTACACTGGGGTCAACACTGATTTTATTATGTGAGAGCAGAAGAGACACTTGCATATGCTTAACTCACTTCTATTTTACAATTCTTTGATTAGCAGCAAAATGCAGTTCTTAAATGATACAATCCCTCAGCATTTTAATTAGCATCAGCAGGGACAAGTGAGAGGAGCCCTGGGAATATTTGGTTTTATAGATAGCATGCCAGTCAATGCAGGTTATAGTCACCTAGTTAGAGTCATTGGATTGTTATGTCTGAAACATCTCATTATGTAATGACATTGAGTATATTTTCAACGCATATTTTCTTGTTCATCCAAGTTTATTTAAAAATTCTACCAATGAAAAAAGCCCGGTCTTTCATTTCTTCAATGGAGGCTACATTTTAGTTTATCCTCTCTGCCTCTGCCTATTTGCAAAATACCGATAAGGGAATAAGTTTTATGATCATTTTGTTGCATCTCATGTTATTGATTATGTATATTTTAAGCATTTACTTAGATCTTTATAAAGTAATAATTTGGGAATGCTATTATTTTAATACACAAGTGGAAGAATTAGCTCATCATTCATAAAAAAATAGTATTGCATATATTTTAACAAAATACAACCTAGAGAATTGTTCAGGGGAAAAACTTCTTTTAAGCATAAAATTTAAGATACAGTGTTGAAGTGATAATATATTTTAATATTATATCAATGAATAACTGCTACAATATGGTTTCCTTTATAAGAAAACGTCTTGATGGATGACATTTGTATTTCTACCACATGTGGAATACTAATAAATCCTTGTTCTTTTTCACCCTGCAGATAGAACAGTTAGTTGCCCAAGTAAGAAGCATCTGAAGAACAAATTAGTGCCTGTTAATTAGATACATTTCCCGTGCCATTTATGAATAACCATATAAAACAAAATTTCCCAGGAACATCTAGATACATGAAAGCAAAGGAGGATTTTGAAAAAAATCAAGGGGCCCATGGTTGTTTTATTCTTCTTATCTTACCACTGCATTGGGTATATTCACCTAGACTCAATGTTTTTTCCTTTATGACTGGATTCTGGGTGTTACTGTGCAAATAGCGATGTCTTAAGCTCTGGGTACTCTGAATGGTCCAAAATGACATAACCACTGTAACAGCCCCTTTGCAAGACATTATGGTTGGATATCCCAATTTTATTCTCAAGCTCCTTCTCTTTGGCCTGGTTCCACCTTAGAGACTTAATTACCTAAATATATGCTTCCTCATCCTTCTTAGTATATGGGGGGGGGGCGTCATACAACAAAGTTATAGACAAGAGCTCATAATACACATTTTACTGAAATTTCCTGGGAAAACACTGAATTCCTAGAAGAAAGAAAGAAATATGGTTTGGGTCAATATCCACTCCATCTGCCCTGATGGCCAGATCTTTAGCACCAGCAGTCTGACTGTCTCAACTCTAAAGTGGGTAGAGTACACAAATAGAAATATTTTGACCTCTGATTCCTTCAGTGAGTTACCACCCAGAAATTAGTGGCTGTTGTCCTCCCAACATTTTTTAAATGAGTAAACTAGATTTAAGCCGCTAGGATTAGGTACTCTGTTACTTGCAGCCAAAAAGCATTTTAAACTGCTTCTTCACATCTTTCCCCTCAGAGATATGAGTTTCCTGATTCATGTAACAGTACCACAGAGTGGGTGGTTTAGAAACAGAAATGTATCGTCTGGCAGTTCTGAAGGCTAGAAGTCTGAGATAGAGCTGTCAAAAGGATTGGTTTCTTCTAAGGGCTGTAAGGGAGAAATCTGTTCCATACTTCTCTCTTAGCTTCTGGGAGCCTTGGGCATTTCTTGATTTATAGATAGTGTTTCCCTTTTGTCTTCCAGTGTGTCTGTCTCTTTGTCCAAGTGTCCCCCTTTTTTTTATAAGGACACCGACTGTATAGATTAAGGTCCACCCTAGTGATCTCATCTTACCATGGTTATCTGCAAATGTCCTATTTTCAAATAAGATCACATCTGGAGCTTGGGACTTCAACATCTTCTGTAGCGGAACAATTCAACCCATAACGTCAGGGTCCAACACTGTAAAATATTTTTACATTGTGAACCAGGTTTAAGTGAATCTAATTTCTGTGTTGTATATTATACCTACTTCCCTCTCTGCATTAACCTAAGCCTCAGGGTTTATTTAGCTGTTCTGGAAGGTGATGACCTATGTCAACGGCACTCAGAGATTTTGCTTTGTGGACATTATTTTTATTTTATCTTGGAAGTTTCTCTCTCTCTTAATTGGCCATTAAGTGGCTATATTTTTCAGATTGACATTTAGATTCTCTCAGAATTCTTTTATATGTTAGATCTTGCTAACACTGAAGTCATTTTTTCCAGGTTGACACTTCTTTTCTGGCATAATTCTTATGCATAGGTCTATAAAAATAAAACTAAATGATATGGAAAAAATAATGAGCATTCATACCTGAACCATTATTCTCATTAATAAACTTAGGGTCGTATTAAAATAATTTGAACTGATACCAAGGAATATTTAAATCAATGTGTCACATTTTCTTATATGAAAGAAGATTATATTTTACTTGTACTCCTAGTGACCTGGAAGGTGATTTCTTGGTACACCAATAATACTATATTTTAAGTCATATCATTCAAATATGTTTTATATTTAGTGAACGTATAGTCCAAATGCTCTATGTAATATGAGGAAATAAAGGACATTTTTTTGAGTTTGAAACTGTCATATTTTTTCCATGTGTGCATCTAATAGAATATCTCACAGGTGATAGACGCTATATGTACCTTTTAGAGCTCTATTAATTAACTCTGTTAAATTTTCTCTTCTTATATGTATTCTATTGTTTCAGATTATGAGTTATTCAGTATGATTAAAATATCAATAGCTGTCTCATTTTCTCTAATCCTGAGGCTCATGACCTTTGTTTCAACCTAGTCACAGAGGAAAGTTTTGTTTTTTGAATGAATGAGACCAAGGATCAATCCAGGTTCCTATCATTAATTACCTCATATTACATAAGAATTAATGAATTAATGAGCACTCTGGAGGGATAAACAGCCTTATTTTTTTATATGTACCAACACCTAATTTATTTATTATGCTTTATCATGTTTGTTAATTCAGGACTACAAAAAACATGTTGTCTTATCAATATGAATCCCAAGTTACATGGTTGGTATGTTCATTTAAAATAATAATAATTAAAAAAAAACTTAGCAAGGAGAAATTTATCCTAGAAATGAAAGTCTGCTTTAATATTCATATCAATCAATGTAATTCATTGTATTAGCAGAATAAAGAAAGGACATATAAATATCTTAATTGATTCAGAAAAAAAGTACTATACATAATTCTTTTTTTTTTTTTAAGATTTTGTTTATTTATTTGTCAGAGAGAGAGAGAGCACAAGCAGGGGGAGTGGCAGGCAGAGCAGGCAGAACAGGCAGAACAGACAGAGGGAGAAGCAGACTTCCCGCTGAGCAGGGAGACTGATGCGGGGCTCGATCCCAGGACCCTGGGACCATGACCTGAGCCGAAGGCAGACACTTAACGACTGAGCCACCCAGGTGCTCCAGTACTATACATAATTCAATGCAAATTTATGAAAAGAAACCTCAGAAAATTAGGAATAGAATAGAACTTACTCATATCCGTTCAAAATGAAAGGAATCTATGCCCTCCCCCCCATTACTCCTAACCAAGTATTTAATGGTATAAGACTACATGTTTTCCCCCATAGGACCTGAGAGAGAAAAGCGTGTCTAATTATAGATCTTTTATTCAACATTGTACTAATGATCCAAGCTAATGCAGGCAGAGGGTCAATACACAAAACTCAGATACATTTCTATACAACAGCAATAAACAACTGGAGAATAAATGTAAATAAATGATAATATATTTATTAAAGAAAAAAACACCATTGCAGTATGTAGGAATAAGTTTAACACAATTGTGCAAAAGTCATACATGGAAAACTACAAAATCTTACTAAGAGAAACTAAAAATCAAAATAAATGAAGCCAAAAATCATGACATGGATTGGAATATTCACTGTTGCTAAGATCATTTTTCTCAAATTGATCTAGAGATCCATGGCAATCCTGATAAAAATCACAGAGGCTTTTTCGTGTCTCTCCACGGCAGTGTCTCTCCACGGCAGCTGGACATCCCATAACTGAGGAACTGATCACTGACCGTATTTATCAACTGACTGGGGACACAATAAGATTGAAGAAGTTCTGGGGCACCTGGGTGGCTCAGTCAGTTAAGCATCTGCCTTTGGCTCAGGTCGTGATTCCAGGGTCCTGGGATCCAGCCCCATGTCGGGCTCCCTGCTCAGTGGGGAGTCTGCTTCTCCCTCTCCCTCTGACTCTTCCCCTGCTCATGCTCTCTCTCTCTCACTCTCTCTTAAGTAAATAAAATTTTTAAAAAATTGAAGAAATTCAAAACTTCATTTATCACTTGATGTTTAGAAGCCATCACTTTGGTGGAGGAAGTATTTTGATTTTCAGGAAAAAGCATTAGCTCAGGTCTAATTTCCAACAATGCCATGAAAATTGTGCATTTCCCTTTCCTCTCAGTAGTCACCTTAATATATAGCTGCTGGCAATTTTAGAGAAGTTTAGCATAGGGGGGACATTTTTGTGAGGTATTAAAAGATTCACCCTCAACGTATTTGTCCTCACTTGAATTCAGTGGGCTCTGGAACTTCCAACGAATTCAAGTCTAAGAGTTTGTTTAGGGACAATGAATCTCCATTTGGAGTCAAGTCTGAAGTCAGATTTCCATTTGCTAAACTTAGATTTTTACCATTGTTTAGTATGCACGGAGGACTCTTGATGGCAGATCATTTCTTTTCTTCTAAGGACCTGACAATTTATTTGCTAATGTCAAAGTTCACTGTGGGTGAGACTGTTCTAATTATCAGTCTGGACCTCCTGCCTATTATAGTGATCACTTTCACTTTGCCTCTGGCAGATCCTCTTAAAATTTGACCTCTTTCACCCCGGAATACAATTATTTTCACTGAAATAAGGGAGCCCATTTCAAAGCCAGAACCTCCAAACCGTATTCTTGGTTGAAAACAGAATAACCATCCCAATAACTTTACATTGTACTGGTCCTACCGTCACCAATGTATTTCTCAATTTTTCATTGAGAAAAGTAACTCTGGGACCCCATAATTGAAATGATATGTGTAGGGGGCAAGTAAGTTATGCAATATGTTATGTGCAAAATTCTCACCTTTCTAGTTGGATATCACTCCATTATATTATTTCAATACGTTTCTCTACATTATTCCAAGGAATTTCTATCATTTTACCTTGGTTTAGTGAGCTACCCCTTATTTCTAGGTTTTAGACAACTAACCTAAGGAATAGAACTACTCTATATCCTGTATATCGAGCTTATCAAGCAAGTGCATTGAATTTGGAATCTCTAGTGAGTGGACTAATGTTGATAAATTCAACAGAATCCCAACTTTCTTTCTTCCTATTCTACTATCCACAGAAGCCATTTATTGTAAATTGTCTGCTTTTATTTTTCTAAAATAAATTAACAAAACCTTACGTTTTTTTTTTTCTTGTGGAAGCATTACTTTCTCACATATGACTTTATGATTATGTCTTTGGGAAGTGCTGACATATGAAACTGATTATAGGTCAGTGGGATTCCCTCGTTCCTCACATACTTTCTTCTTTCCATCATGCAAACCAGGTCTGGAATATTTTAAGCTGCAACCAGATGCAGTATTCCTTTCCTCTCAGATTTTGTTACCTATTTCAGAGACAGGGACCTACAAAACAGGAATCTACTACTGTATTGTCGTTTGATCACATGCTTGAGGATAAACTCTTGATTTAAATGCATGCTATTAAAATATTGTATAATAAAATTATTTCCAATAATGATATATTCAATTTGATATTCAAGATTATAGAAATGTTGTGCATAGATTTCTGTTTTTAAATGGTAGAATAAAGATTATATCTTACCTTACTCTAATAGAAATTACTAAAAAGAAACAAGAAAAATTGGAAAGGACATATAAACATTAACAAGAAAATTAAGAAATTCTTTAAGTTCAAACACTATATGAATAAATAAAACCGTGAACATTGAAAAGGCTGCAGCAATATAGTCTAATCTGATGATAGGCTTAGAGATACACTTGTGATTTAAATACACACACAGGTGTGTGTGTGTGTGTGTGAGAGAGAGAGAGAGAAATTCTTTGTGCTGTCAACTTCTTTTTTTTTCCTCTATCATCTTGATGCCTGTGTGAAGGAACTGTCTTCTGGGTTATTCAGAGAACATATTAGAAGACTCCATGTGTGTATGTGTGTGTGTACGCCAGGGAGGAGAATCACTCATGATAAATTAACACCATTTCTATCAATGAATTTCTGCCACTTCAACCTAATTTAGCAAGGAAAATACTCAATACACCTTTTTCTGGGCTGCTTTCTTTTAAATTGTCATATATGACAGTATTCTAGAAGCACTGATATCTTCTTTGGCTTGCCATTAAAAAGCCCAGTGAAAAGAAAAAAAGTCAATTTTGACCAGTTAGATTTGTCCATATTCACATAATAAACTTCATGTTTCAGTTTGACAGTCTTTCCTGGATATTTCTAGAAACCTCACAGAAAGGACATAAAACTATCCTCAGTGAGATTCTGTTATCATCCAGTCACACCCCATATCGCAGTGGAGGTGGATTTCCAATAGTGGGAAACCTAAGAAAAAGGGAGGATGAAAACAGAGATTCACAATAATGACGTGTTTTCATTTATTAAGTAGAACATTTACTAAGTTATAGAAAACAGCTGATAAATATGCTTGATGGAAAGGAAAAATGTGTATTACCTGTATTCAAAAAGGCTGAGAGCATTAGAAAAATGAACTCAAAATGGATGAAAGACTAAATGTAAAACACAAAACTTTAAAACTCATAGAAAATAACATAGGGAAAAATCTAGATGACATTGGCAATGAATTTTTAGATACATCACCAAAGGCAAAAGCCATGAAAGAATTGATAAGTGAACTTAATTAAAATTAAAATTATTCTCAAGAGAATAAGAAGACAGGCTATAAGCTAGGAGAAAAAATATTTGCAAACTACATATCTGACAAAGGACTGTTACCAAAAAATGCAAAAAAAAAAAAAAAAAAGAGCAACCTTGCTAACACTCAACAATAAAAAAACCAAATAATCTCACTTAAAAATTGGCAAAAGATTTGAAAACACACCTTACTAAAAAAGACATAACAAATTTTAAAAATTAAAAAAGACATACAAATGGCAAATAAGCATTTGAAAAGATTTCTCATTAACTGTCCATGGGAATGCAGAGATTGGCTAATTTGAAAATGTTTGGCAGTTTCTTACAAAACTACAAATAGCATTACTATAAGATCTGCAGTTGCACTTCTTGGTGTTTACCAAAATGAGTAGAAACATTGTTTCCACACAAAATGTTTTTAACAGCTTTCTTTATCATTTCCGGAGCTTGGAAGCAACCAGGATGTCCTTCAGTAAGTGAATGGGTGAATAAACTATAGTACATCCAGACAAGGAGTCATTATTCAGCACTAAAAAGAAACGAGTTACCAAGCCATAATAAGACATAGAGGAATCTTAAATACATATTACTAAGTGAGACAAGCCAGTCTGAAAAGGCTACATACTGCATGATTCCAATTATATGACATTCAAAATGGCAAAACTATGGAGGCAATAAGAAAGTCAGTGGTAGCCAGGGGCTATGGGTCATAAAGGGATAAGTAAACAAGAGCCCAGAGAGGTTTTAGGAAAGAGAAACTATTCTATATGATATTATAATAGTGGATACCTGTCGTTGTATGTTTATTAAAACCAATGGCGTATACAACTCCAAGAGTGAATCCTTAAGTAAACTATGGACTTTGGGTGATAATGATATTTCAATTTAGGTTTATAGATTGAAATCAATTTAGCACTTTGTTGGGGGATATTGATAGAGGGGGAAATTGTGCATGTGTGGGAACAGGAGATATACCGGAACTCTCTTATTTTCTGCTCAATATTGCTGTGAAATGCTCTAAACATGTCTATTTTCAAAATAATAAAAAAAATGGCTGAGACTAAATAAACACACACGCTGTCGCTCTCTGTTGTGATATGTAACTATTTGTATTCACTCTTTATTATTATGGTTAAACAAAGTACTCCTACATTTTGAAAGGATTGACGTGCATGCACAATATTTTTGGATATACAAAATAAACCATATGTGATACAAAATTTTGTGATTCCATTGGTGCTAACTGATAATTACTACTGCTATAACTATGATTTGCTGCTTGCATTCAAGGTAAAAGTAGATGCTAAATTTCAGTTGGAAATACATAGATATACCACATTTTTTAATCCATTCATCTCTTGATGAACATTGGGTTGTTTCCATATTTTTGCTATTGTGAATAGTGCTGCATCATGGGGGCAGAGATATTTCTTTGAGATCCTGAATTCAATTCTTTTGGGTATATACCCAGAAGTGGATTCTTGGGCTATATGAAAGATCTATTTTTTAATTTTTTGAGGACCCTCCATGCTTTTTTCCTTAGCTGTAGCACTATTTTGCATTCTCACCAATAGTGTACAAAGGGTCCAATTTCTCTACATCCCTGCTAACACTTACCTTTTTTGTTGTTGTTATTTTGTTTTGCTTTGCTTTTTGTTAATAGCCATGCTAGCAGGTGTAAGGTGATATCTCATTGTAGTATTGATTTACAGTGTTCTGGTAATTAATAATGTTGAGTGTCTTTTCATATACCTGGTGCCATTTATATGTCTTCTTTGGAGAAATATCTATTCAAGTCCTTTGTCCATTTTTAATTAGATTATTTGGGGTTTTGCTTTTGTTTTTGTCTCTGTTTTTTTGTTGCTATTGAGTTGTTGGAGTTCCTTATGTATTTTGGAAATGAAACTTTTAATTAGATACGTGGTTGCAAATATTTTCTCATTCCACCTGATGCCTTTTCACTCAGTTCATCTTTTCCCTTGCTGTGCAAATGCTTTTCAGGTTGATGTAGTCCCACTTATCTATTTTTGTTTTTGTCGCCTGTGTTTTGGTATCATATCCATGAAATCATTGCCAAGATCAATGTCAAGAAATCTTTTCTCTGTTTTCTTCTAGAGGTTTCACAGTTTCAGATCTTACATTTAAGTCTTTAATCCATTTTGGGTGATTTTTATGTATGATGTAAGATAGGTGACCAATTTCATTTTGCTAGTGGGAAGGACAAATGCTACATGATTCCACTTACATGAGGTATCTAAAATAATCCAACTCATAGAATCAGAGAATAAAATAGTGGTTACCAGGGGCTAGGGTACAGGGGAAATGGAGCATTATTGTTCAATGGATATGAAGTTTAAGTTATACTACATGAAATAAGTTCTAGAGATCTGCTCTAGAACACAGTGCCTATAGTTAACAATACAGTATTATGCACTTCTTAACCCACGCTTCATTAAGAGAGTAAATCTCATATTAAGTGTTCTTACCTACCCCCAGATAAAAATAAGAAAACATAAAGGGACACAAGAAAACTGTGGGAAATGTTGGATATGTCTATTATCTTGATTATGGTGATGGTATCATGGGTATTTGCATATGTCTGAGCTCATCAATTTGTACACAATGAATGCATGCAGTTCTTTGTATCTCAATTATATCTCAATAAAGCTGCTAAAAAATGAAAAAAATACTAAAGAAAAAAAGAGATAAATGGAAATAAAATTGTATTTTTTTCTCTTTGGAGCTTAAGTGTCCCCTGAATTCTATCCATGAACACCTTGGGGGAGTCCTGGGATCCCAGGCTCAGAACCCTGGCTTCATAATTAAATCTACTGCACTTACTATATTCTGGACTTTGTACTGAATACTTCACAAAATATGAGTGGTGACATTTACCTTATAGAGCTATTTCTTCCATTAGTGATAATTCACTGGTTTCATTTATAATAGATAAACATGGGAAAAGTTTATTGGGTAAAAATAATGAGACTCTCTGTTCTTATCAAATATTCTTGACTACAAGTATCATATATTGATTTCCTCCTGTTGTAAAATATCCATATCTGCTAATGAAAGCTTTCCCTCTTTTAAAAACAAAGATTTATCAAGGTATTGTCCAAAGTCAGATATTGAGCAAGATTTATGATAACAGATGCACCCTCTTTTCAACGGTTGTCTCCTAAAAAACCAATGGGCTTGAGGATGCATTATTATAGATTTATCAGAATTTTGATTTATCTCAAAGCACCGACACATTATTTTTATTAAAGTCTCATAATTACCTTATAGAAATGCAAAGAAAAGTGAAGAATTACTTCATCAGATCACGCCTGTCATATTATATTAAATTCTGAGTATCTTACGATAGATGGTTATAAATTATTTGGGAGGAACTCCAGAATGATAAGGGTCCATAATCAAACTCATTTAAGAAATTGATCATGGAGGGGCGCCTGGGTGGCTCAGTTGTTAAGCGTTTGCCTTCTGCTCAGATCATGATCCCAGGGTCCTGGGATCTAGCTCCGCATCGGGCTTCCTGCTCCTCTGGAAGCCTGCTTCTCCGTTTCCCACTCCCTCTGCTTGTGTTCCCTCTCTCGCTGTCTCTCTCTCTGTCAAAAAAAATAAATAAGTAAATCTTAAAAAAAAAAAAAAGAAATTGATCATGGAAATGAAAACATTTATTCCGAAAAAAAGATGTTTATGAATTTGACATAACATATTTCTTTATAAACTTGAAGTTTAGTCAATGAAAAGAAGATAACATAAATTGAAACTCTGGGAGGCATATTTAGGCAAAGCATAGGGAACAAGATTAAAACAAGGAGATTTATTTAATAATGGAATGGACCACCATCATAGAAAATCAACTCTGTTTCTATAAAGCTACTCAAATGGCAGATGGGTGAGCAACAAGTATGCAATAAAAACAGTTCTCCATGTTTGCAAGTTTAAATTAGATTATGTAAAATGTTATGCCCAGCTTTTTTTTTTTTTTAAAGATTTTATTTATTTATTTGACAGAGAGAGACACAGTGAGAGCAGGAACACAAGCAGGGGGAGTGGGAGAGGGAGAAGCAGGCTTCCTGCCGAGCAGGGAGCCCGATGTGGGACTCGATCCCAGGACCCTGGGATCATGACCTGAGCCGAAGGCAGACGCTTAACGACTGAGCCACCCAGGCACCCTATGCCCAACTTTTTATATGATGACTTTTAATTATTGATTTCAAAGCAAACAAAAATCTTTCCCATTTTTCTTTTTTAGAAATTAGTTAACATTATATTCATAATTTTATTGGCTTTTCCAAAATAAAAAAAATAATGCATCCTTATTACAGAAAATACAATCATTGGGGAAATACATAACACATGCATAAATAAAGGTAAAAGTACCCTAGATTTGCCCCCTCTCAAGGAAAAGAAAATATGATTCATCTATGCATATTCCTCTTATTATCATTTTTCCTTCTAATACATTTAAAATTGAAATGACTTGAACAGGGTTAAAAAAGAAAGGTTTATCCATTCACTTGATATTGTGAGTATTTTAAAAACTGGAAAACTCAGCGCCCTCCATGTAAATAACTTAATATTGAAATGTTTCAAATAAAATACCTGCAAAGTGTAGTCGAAGATTTTATGATTTGTAATTGTGCAGTTGTGACCAGCAAATGTTTTCCATGACTTATTTATCTTGCCTTTGGATGCAGAGTATGTCCAAGTACAGAGAGCCCCCACTTTTTGAGTTTGCATTTCTCCATTCACTTTGTCAGAGACTTACATTAGTACCTGCTTTCATTAACTGAAAGAAATCCAAAGATTTTCGCTTTTGTGAAAAAAAGGCAAAAAGCCAAAGCAGTGGTGATTGGCAGCAAGCCATTGTGGAGGCAACGTACCTCCTAGCTTCTTCCTTGGGAGCCATACTC
This sequence comes from Neomonachus schauinslandi, assembly GCF_002201575.2. Classification (NCBI taxonomy): domain Eukaryota; kingdom Metazoa; phylum Chordata; class Mammalia; order Carnivora; family Phocidae; genus Neomonachus; species Neomonachus schauinslandi. The sequence goes on from NC_058409.1 coordinate 140,598,586, forward strand.
AGTATCTTAGCATTAAGCTGCCATGGCTTTGAACTGCGTCTGTGAGCATCTGGGCTTTATCTTGATGTATTTTGTACATCCCTTGGCAGGATGTATCTTAAGCTATCAGAAAAGCCTAAGACAGGTGAGTTTTTGGTTCTGGGAATGATAAAAAATTTTCCGTATAAATTAATGGTAATTGCTTCTTCACTTTATGCCATTTTGGCTTAGGAAAGTTTTCATAGGAAAGCTCTACTTTCAGGTTAGCATGATATATTCTCCACATAGTTAATTCAAATAATAAACATGGTGCCAGTTGGGCCACGCGAGTTTTTACATTAAAAAAAGAAGAAATTCAGCTACCTTCTCTGGCATCCTACTGAATCCTAGACCTAGCTGTTTAATTTTAATACAGTACATGACAATTAGTCATTCTAAACAATAGATTTATTAGCTTTCATAAAAAAAATAAACTAGAATCTGCCATTTCCTTACATATGGACAGTCTGAGTTTTTTACAAAGCTTTACAGCATCATACAGTCATTATAACTATTAATACTACCATCATATTTACTCATTAAGGTTTACTTTTAATATTAGCACAGTCTGACACAAAGATACAAAGGATAGAAAACCAATATACCTGAAAGAACGTAGTTTTACATTTTTACAAAGCATGTCTTCTAAGACATAGTAATGATTGTAAAAATTCTATTTTTTCAGATTTGTTTAAAATAAGTTGATGATAAGTTTAAAAGATTTTTAAATAGATATGAAGCAAATTTCTCTATGTATGAGATCTTAAAAGTTCAAAAAGTGCACACATTTTTGTCAATCATAAAAAACTAGTTTACACTGCAGGGTTTTCCAGTCATGGAGTAGGTCTTAAAGAGACTATTCTATCAACTTATATGACCATGTCTAAAGTATATTTGGTCTACAACATTATTTATGTGATTTTATAATGATTTTTATTATGTGTATATTTTTATGGTTTCTTTTCTGATGGATCTCAATATTTTGCATAGAAGTGTTCATAGTGTATCAATAGAAAAATGTCTTTATCAGGTCATTGAAAGTAATAAAATTACATAAGTGAAAACTTAATTGATTTTTAAGGGTAAATAAACTTAAACATAACAATTTTCCTTATATTCCATGTACAATTTATCTGCAAAGTTTAGCTTCTTACTGTTTTCATTGATGCATAATGGTTAAAATTAATAGAATGAAATCAATCCAAATTTCTTTTTTTTTAAAGATTTTATTTATTTATTTGAGAGAGAGAGAGAGAGAACAAGTGGGAGGAGGGGTAGAAGGAGAGAGGGAGAAGCAGACTTCCCGCAGAGCAGGGATCTTGACGTGGTACTCAATCCCAGGATCCTAGGATCATGACCTGAGCCACCCAGGCGCCCTCAATCCAAATTTCAAAATATACTTTAATTAAAATGCATATTTAACCTCAAATGTTGAATCAAAATTTAGTTACAATTGACCTCTTACAAGGTAAAGCTTTCTAAACTTTTTTTGAAGCTGAATTGAAATGATTTTATGTAACAGCAAAATTCCTTCTTTAATTCAACTGATAAATTATTAAAGTATCATTAGTTAACCTCAACTTTGTATAACAAGCAATAAAATAATATTTAAAATCATCAAATTAATGAGAAATAATAAGGAATTGTAATGTTGGACAGAAATCCCAGAAGTCGATATTAATCAGTTTATTTTATAAAAATATATACCGCAGAAGTCATAAGTTGCTTTAAAAGAGATCACATTTTTAAATTTTGGAATGGACCTACAAAAGTGTTTTTGGTGGAGGGAAATAATATTATATTGTGTTGGTAAAATATAAAATGTGTGATACTGATTTCAACATCATAGTTATTTCTTTTCCCCAGAGCATCTAGCATGAACTCCCCTAGTCTTTTCTAAACACATGCAAATTGTTCCTTCAAGCTGCAGCTAAAATAAGATTTTTATTAGGATACCTTTTCTGGGTTTCATAATAAAACTTTTTTCTTTATTTTGCAAATTTCTATACTAGCTTGCACATTAATGTTGATTTATATTCTTTTCTCTTTTGTCCTTTATTTATTTTATTTTTAAAAAGATTTTATTTATTTATTTGACAGAGAGAGACACAGCGAGAGAGGGAGCACAAGCAGGCGGAGAGGGAGAGGGAGAAGCAGGCTTCCCATGGAACAAGGAGCCCAATGTGAGGCTCAATCCCAGGACCCTGGAATCATGACCTGAGCCGAAGGCAGACACTTAACGACTGAGCCACCCAGGTGTCCTGTCCTTTTTTCAAATAAAAGAATAAACTACATAAAGGGAATAAAAGGTCAAAGTGTAAGTTTTCACTTTTTCTACTTCTGCTCTGCTGTAGGAACCCCTACTTTGCATGCTTACCAAGCATACACAAGCAGATTGAACTCTAAATGTTTTCTGCTCCTTTTTTCTGTTAACCAGGGTAAACACAACTTTATGTCTATTATACACAAACACCTTTATTCTTTCTTTGCTTTTTAGTATTTCAGCATACAGAAATAAAATGATTCATTTAACATTTCTTCATGACTATTTACATTTTTATTGTTTCTATTACAATTATAAAATGCAGAAATGATCATCTCTCTATATATGTAATCTGTGTAAATATTTCCATAAGGTAGTTAGCTAGAAGCTTAATCATTTGATAGGTGGTAATATATGTTGAAATTTTGTTTTCTCCATAGCTTAATTCAAACTGCCTCTCCGTGGGAGTATATAAGAATATTGAATTCCCCAAAGCTTTGCCAAACTCTAGCAATCCGAATAACTGAAAACTTTCCAATATTCTTTACATTTGCATTTACCTGATTACTAGTGAAGTTGAACTATATATATGAATGACTTATTCCTATTCTAAGTTGAACCTTGAATTCACTGCCTATTTTGCTGTATTGAATGATTTACCTGGTTTCCTTTTATTGTTGATTTCTTGGATGTTTCTTCATTGTTATGACAGTAATTTTATATGCATTGCGAATATTTTCATTCATGTATCAATGTTTTTTAAATTTTTTTAAAAAACTTAATCTTTCTGAGGTGTTGATGTTGATATAGTTCAATATACAATATTTTCTTTACTTTTGTTCCTGCTACTAAATATTATATGTTTACTACTCTTATATTTGATTTTAATCAATCTGAGATTTATTTGATAAAAAGCAAAATGTAGGAATCTTATATAGACAGTAGTACCTATTAATATTATGTTTTCCATATGTCCTGCATATGTCCTAGATCTTACTTTTTAGATTCTATTTTTGAAAACATTTTTTTATTTAAATTCAATTAATTAACATATAATATATTATTGGTTTCAGAGGTACAGGCCTGTGACTCCTCAGTCTTATATAATACCCAGTGGTCATTATATCACATGCCCTCCTTAATGTCCATCACTCAATTATCCCATCCCTCCACCCCCCCCGCCCCCAGCAACCCTGTTTGTTTCCTATGATTAAGATCTCTTATGGTTTGTCTCCCTCTCTGGTTTCATCTCATTTTATTTTTTCCTCTTGTCCCCTATGGTCCTCTGTTTTATTTCTTAAATTCCACATATCAGTGAGATCATATGATAATTGTCTTTCTCTGATTGACTTATTTCACTTAGCATCATACCTTCTAGTTCCATCTACATTATTGCAAATGGCAAGATTTTGTTTTTTTCATGGCTGCATAATTTCCATTGTATATATATATATACCACATGTCTTTATCCATTCATCTGTCAGTGGACATCTGGACTCTTTCCATAGTTTGGCTATTGTGGACATTGCTGCTATAAACATTGGGGTGCACGTGCCCCTTTGGATCACTACATTTGTCTCTTTGGGGTAAGTACCCAGTAGTGTAATAATTGGGTCATAGGGGAGCTCTATTTTTAACTTTTTCAGGAACCTCCATATGGTTTTCCAGAGTGGCTACAACAGCTTGCATTCCCACCAACAGTGTAGGAGGATTCCCCTTTCTCTGCATCCTCACCAACATTTGTCATTTCCTGACTTGTTAATTTTAGCCATTCTGACTGGTGTGAGGTGATATCTCACTGAAGTTTTGATTTGGATTTTCCTGATGCCGAGTGATGTTGAGCATTTTTTCATGTGTCTGTTGGCCATTTGGATATCTTCTTTGGAAAATATCTGTTTATGTTTGCTGCCCATTTCTTGATTGGATTATTTATTCTTTGGGTGTTGAGTTTGATAAATTCTTTATAGATTTTGGATACTAGTCCTTTATCTGATATGTCATTTGCAAATATCTTCTCCCATTCTGTCGGTGTCTTTTGGTTTTGTCAACTGTTTCCTTTGCTGTGCAAAACTTTTTATCTTGATGAAGTCCCATAGTTCATTTTTGTCCTTGTTTCCCTTGCCTTTGGCGATGTTTCTAGGAAGAAGTTGCTGTGGCTGAGGTCGAAGAGGTTGCTGCCTGTGTTCTTCTCTAGGATTTGGATGGATTCCTGTCTCACATTTAGGTCTTTCATCCATTTTGAGTCTATTTTTGTGTGTGGTGTAATGAAATGGTCCAGATTCATTCTTCCACATGTGGCTGTCCAATTTTCCCAACACCATTTGTTGAAGAGATTATCTTTTTTTCATTGGATATTCTTTTTTGCTTTGTTGAAGATTAGTTGACCATAGAGTTGAGGGTCCATATCTGGGTTCTCTATTCTGTTCCATTGATCTATGTGCCTGTTTTTGTGCCAGTACCATACTGTTTTGATGATGACAGCTTTGTAATAGAATTTGAAGTCCAGAATTGTGATGCCCCCAGTTTTGGTTTTCTTTTTCAACATTCCTTTGGCTATTCAGGTTTCTTTCTGGTTCCATATAAATTTTAAAATCATTTGTTCCAGCTCTGTGGGAAAAGTTGATGGTATTTTAATAGGGATTGCATTAAATGTGTAGATTGCTCTAGGTAGCGTAGACATTTTAACAATATTTATTCTTCCAATCCATGAGAATGGAACATTTTTCCATTTCTTTGTGTCTTTCTCAATTTCTTTCATGAGTGTTCTATAGTTTTCTGAGTACACATCCTTTGCCTCTTTGGTTAGATTTGTTCTTATGTATCTTATGGTTTTGGGTGCAATTGTAAATGGGAACGACTCCTTAATTTCTCTTTCTTCTGTCTCATTGTTAGTGTATAGGAATGCAGCTGAGTTCTGTGCATTGATTTTTATATCCTGCCACTTTGCTGAATTCCTGTATGAGTTCTAGCAAAAAAATGGAGTCTTTTGGGTTTTCTGCATAAAGTATCATGTCATCTGCAAACAGTGAGAGTTACCTTGATCCCAAAAGCAGACAAGGACCCTACCAAAAAGGAGAATTACAGACCAAAATCCCTGATGAACATGGATGCAAAAATTCTCACCAAAATACTAGCCAATGATCCAAGAGTACATTAAAAGGATTATTCACAACGACCAAGTGGGATTTTTTCCTGGTCTGCAAGGTTGGTTCAACATCCACAAATCAATCAATGTGATACACTACATAAATAAGAGGACAAGAGCCATATGATCCTCTCAAAAGATGCAGAAAAAGCATTTGACAAAGTACAGCATTCTTTCTTGATTAAAACTTTTCACAACATAGTGATAGAGGAAACATACCTCAATATCATAAAAGCCATATATGAGAAGCCCACAGCGAATATCATTCTCAGTGGGGAAAAACTGAGATCTTTTCCCCTAAGGTCAGGAACAAGTCAGGGATGTCCACTATCACCACTGCTGTTTAACATAGTACTAGAAGTCCTCGCCTCAGCAATCAGACAACAAAAAGAAATAAAAGGCATGTGAATCGGCAAAGAGGAAGTCAAACTCTCACTCTAGAGTCTATTTTTTAATTGATTTTGCATCTTTTCCACCACCAATAAAATATTTTTAAAACACTATAACTTTGGGTGCCTGGGTGGCTCAGTTGGTTGGGCGACTGCCTTCGGCTCAGGTCGTGATCCTGGAGTCCCGGGATCGAGTCCCGCATCGGGCTCCCTGCTCGGCGGGGAGCCTGCTTCTCCCTCTGACCTTCCTCCCTCTCGTGCTCTCTGTCTCTCATTCTCTCTCTCTCAAATAAATAAATAAAATCTTTAAAAAAAAAAAAAAAAAAAAAAAAAAAACACTATAACTTTAGGATGTGTACTGACGTCTGGTAGATAGTGTGGGAGGTATTTAGGAATCTCCAGATTGCCTGTTACTGGTTACACATACCTTCTCCTAGAGATTCAATCAAACACAATTGTGAAGAGATTTTATCTGGCAATTATGGTCCTAAATCATTTTACCTTAAGATCAGGGATTATCTTGGTGGATCTGTCCTAACTACATGGCCTCTTTAAATCTGAATCTGGGGGTGAGATAGAGGAAGAATCAGAGATTCTAACCACAGTAGATTCAACCTGCAGTTGTTGGACTGGAAAAAGGGTGGGGGATAGGGAGTCGTGTGAAACTCTCCCAAGACTGAGAACCACTTCCAGCTAAGAGCTAGCAAGGAAATGGCTACCTCAGTCCTACAATCACAAGGAAAGGGAATTTGCCAAGATAAGAATGAGCCTGGAAGTGAATTCTTTTCTAAAATCCCCAATGAGAACTTGGCCTGGCTGATACATTGATTTCAGCTTTGGGGTATCCTGTGCACAGAAACAATATGTATCACGCTGAAATTCTGACAACCATGAGATTATGAAGAGTTTGTTTCAAGTTGCTAAATGTTTGGTAATTTCTGGTAATTTGTCATGTAGGCGATTGAAAATGAACATAGTATGTCAGCTTCTAGTTTCGTTTTTGGTTCAGATTTTTTTCAGAACTGTATTGGCTGTTTTCATTCATGCTATCTCTAACTTTCTTACTTTATGCTGTGGTTCCATTTAGATGATATATTCTTCTGATGTCATATTCAGGTTATTTCCATTTCTTCAAAATCTTTTTTTTCTAGGCTGGCATATTTATTTCCATAGAATGGGGGGATTTATTTCAACTCTTTTTCCACCATCCCTGTTTCCGTTTTTAATATTTTGTTTTGTTTTGCTTCTTCCCTTGTATTCTAGATTTTGTTAGCTAATCAGATTTGTTTGAGTGTTGTTTTGTTGATTTCCAAATATTACTTATTATATTTAGTTTTTTGTCATCATTCTTTCTCTTCTGTAATTTATTAATTTTTGATTTAACATTTATTAATTTATTCTTTTTATACTTTGATGCCTTTATTTGTACTTGGCCACAGGTAGGTTTAAGATCTTACTTCCTTCAGTTTTATTTTGTCATTAATGAGTATATATGTCTGCCTATGTATCACGTAATTTGTTCTTGTATAAGCTGATATATAGTCATTTCATGATTATTTTCACAATCCTCTGCATTTCATTTTTTATTTTGTTCTGGCTTGAAGATTTTTTTATGAAGCAACTGGTTTTTGTACTTTAACATTTATGAGGGATGTGTGTATGTGTGTGCTTTTTAAATAGTAAGAAAATATTAGCATGCTATTTACAGAGTTTTTTCTCTATTTGTGCTTATCATATTTTTTCTTCATGGCTATTAGTAATATATACTTTGAGATTTTGTGACTGTTTCCTGAACACTTGGACAGGAGGTATTTCCTATGTAAATTCTTTACTATATATCAATTACATCTATATATTACTTCATCTAGGTACTCTGTATTACTACTAATATTTTCTCAGAATTGTCTATCATGAACCGAAACATCAGAAGGATACTTTTCCCTATACCTCTTTGGTCTTTTGCTTTATGAATGTTGATGTTATGATATTTGGTACATTTATATTCACGATTACAAGCTATTTATTGTGGGTTTCAACAATGGGGCCCTTCCCTTTCACATTTAACAACTTTGATAGACTTTAAGGTCACTGTTGTTAATATCATTCATTTTTTTCCTTTTATTATTGCATTTATCTGGTACTGATATATCCATTTGTTTACTTTCAACCGTTTCAAAAACGTTTATATCAGATGTGACTTGGGAATGCAGCATATATTTGGGTTCTGCTGTATGAACCAAAATTTGAGACGGTTTTCCTAGTAATAGATGTGTTAGCATTGGTATGAGAAATACATTCAGTTTCAGAATGAATTTTAAAATATTACAGTTTTTAAAATTGAATAATTTATTTAATGCTTATTGTTTAAATATGTTTTACTATATGAGCTATCTTATACAGATAATTACTATACAACCTCGTATTTTTTCCTTTTCTTAAAGTTTATTTTTTAGCCTTTTTTTTTTTTTTTGAACATGTAGAAAGCCTATTCCTTTTCTTTAGAGTTACAATACTCTCTCTATTCTGTTTAGTTGTTTTTTATCATTCTGCTTTGCTACTTCCTCTGCGGCATTAATTTTGGCTATGGCTTTATTAACTTTATCATCAGCAACTTAATTTTTGTGTATTGTTGAGTTGATATTTCTTCATTAGTCCTTATAATTTTTATTTGATATTTCCATTCATAGAACACACTATTTGAACATTTTAATGCATGTTTTGAATCTTTTCTAGTCACAATTTCACCTACTTATAGACAAAATATGTCTCTAGTGTGCTTTGTTTTCAGTATTCCTTACCTCTTTATTTTTTCAATATTTTGAATGCTGATCCAATTTTCCTCATTTCTGCATGCCTACATGTCTTCCTGAGTCATCTATTTGCAGCAAAGCAATTTAGAAAGGAGCTAGTGAGTGACTCAGATTATTTAGGCATCATATTGATTTACTCGGAAGTTCTTTTGACAAAGAGTGTGTGTGCGTGAGTGCATGTGTGCATGCGTATGTATGTGTTTGTGCCCATGTATGTGTGTGTATGCTTGTGTAGTATCCTGAGCAATTCACTGGCAACTGGTTTTTTTCTTTTTTTCTCTTTCAGTATAGTTGATGCACAATGTTGCATTAGTTTCAGGTGTGCAACAGTGTTCCACAGGTTTGTACGTTATGCTTTCATGTAAGTCTCTGTCCTTAGTAGACTGGAACTTGTAAAACAATCCTTCCTGTTGGTCATCTCCAGGAATGGTCCATTTGCGGTTCCATGATTTCAAATGTCACTCAGGGAGGCTCCTAGAGTCAGTACAACTGTATTTCTGGCATAGATTTTACTCCCCAGTGTGTGCTTCTTAATTTGGAAAATCCTGTGTTCTGCAAGCTCTACCTGGATTGTGAGTGCCCTTGTTGCCTCCATTCTGAGTCTGATCTAATATTCATTGAACTTGGCAGCCTATCTTCCTTTATACTGTGTTTGGAGAATAAAGGAGTTTTTAAAATCATTAAAAACTTCTGTTCTTCATTTGCTTTATTTTCCTTGTCTTTCATATTGGTTTAGAGAGCAACTGAAGGGGAGACACATTTTCTAGGTTACAGCATCAAAGAAAGAATTTTCGAAAAATAACGTACAATGTAAAGTTACATGCTCCTCTTTTAGAGCAAAAACATCATAAACTTGCTTTTTAAAAATCATATTCATGTTTCTTAATTGTCCATGTCCATATGTAATATATAGGTACAAGATATATATTGAAATACTGAATAAATATTTAATGAAATATGTATTTTGCAATTTGCATTTTATTCAATATTTTATATTTTATTATTTAAAATTTATAGGTTGCAAAAAGGCACCCACTGATGGACCAATTTTTACAATTTTGTTACATTTCCTTTTTCATTTATTCTTTTCTACATATACACAAGCATACATATATAATTTATTTTCTAAATAACTTGGTATATAGTTAAAGATACTGTGACAATTTTCTCTAAATAATTCAATATATGTATCCTAAGAACAAGGATATTTCTTGCATACCACTGTTCAATTGTCAAAATTAGGAAATTCAACATTGATGCAAGTTGATTATCTCATCCACAATACAGTCCAATTTTTCCTGTGTTCTCACTAATATCCTTTACAGCAATATTCTTTATTCTATTATCAATCTAGATGTCTGAGTTGCATTTAATTATCAGATATCTTAAAATAATACTTTGAAAATCTATCTTGATCTTTGTTGTTAATTTCACTTTAATGCTTTGTAATTTCCATTATTTGATTATAACAAAATGTATTTACATTTTGTTTTCAAGATTTTGGTGATGTTACAATGAAAATATTCCTGCAAATTTCTTTTTTCCCCTTTTTTTGAAAATCAGAGCATCACCTGGAACACTATGGATTCAAAGCGCTCGTAGTCAGATTTTTACATATCAGATATTTCCCTCTGAAGTTTAGGTAGACATTCCATTTTCTTTCCAATTTTTTATGCTTACAGATTTTTAAATTTTTGCTAATATTATGCTGTGAGATAGTCTCTTCATTTCCTTGATTATTGGAACTATCCTACTTTGCCTTGTGCTTTTAAAATTTTCCTATTTGTGTATCTTGCTAATTTATATTGTATTTCTTTCTTACGAATTGAAGTATTGGATTGAAGGATTTCTAGTAGGGGTTAGATGTTAACCCAAATGTGTATTGAAACCATTTTCCAATGCTGGATTTATTACCTCACTTTTTATGACACATTTGTCATTAAATGTTGTTGTTTAATGTGTACATAGTCAAACTTAATGAGAAATATTCTCCAATTCACAGAATGTTAACCTACATATGCATGATTTATTATAAGGATTTCAGTTTTTCTGTTGCTGTTTATCACTTTGATTCTGGAAATTTATGTTGCATATGGGAGGAGGTAAGGATCTAATTAATTTTTTGCAAAAGGATAACAAATTGACAATGCTCATCGTATTATCCATATTTTCCCTATAGATTTGATAATTCTATTTGTGTCAAATATAAAATATTCACATCTTCCTGAGTCCATTATGGTCATACTATTCTGTTTAAATGTTATATTTGTATATTTTATGTAAAAGCGTTTTTAATAAAAGCAATAATAGCATGTATATTTTTATATCTATATCAATGGGCATTATTTGAGAATTCCCAATTGACATTATTTTTGAATAAGTAATTTCAAATTTAAATTTTAATATATATTATCTGATAAAATAAATTTATTTATTTATTTTAAAGATTTTATTTATTTTTTTTAGAGAGAGAGCATGTGAGCGGGGTGGGAGGGGAAGGTGAGGGGCAGAGAGAGAAGGAGAGAGAAAATGAATCCTCAAGCTGTCTCCTGGCTGGGTGCAGAGCCTGATGTGGAGCTTGATGGGGGGCTTGATGTGGACTCGATCCCGGGACCCTGAGATCATGACCTGAGCCAAAAATCAAGAGTTGGCTGCTTAACCAACTAAGCCACCCAGGTGCCCCTGATCAAATAAATTTAAATAGCCCCTCGCTGTTTGTATCACTATACTAATTGCTTTAGTATTGGTAAGCTGCCTAATGATTAATACCAGTGAATTTGCTCCCTCAAAGTCAAATAATGTCTTATTTTCATCACCCAAGATTAGCTTTACCTCCTCTTGGATTTTATACAGATAGACTATCCAGTATACATTCATTTGGGTCTAGTTTTGATCCCCAGCATGTTTTGAGAATCACCCATGTTTTATGTCTATAAGTGCTTCATTTCTTCCCATGCTGAGTAGTGTAGACACACAATGGCTTGTATAACCTTCACCTATTGTTGAACATTGGATTTTAGCATTATGAAAAATGCTGCTTCTGTAAGTCTTTTGTGTTAGAAGATGTTTTCACTTATCTTGATAAAATACCAATGACTGGAATTGCTTTCCATAGAGTAATGGTATTGTTAGCGTTGTTATTACCTATCAGATCGTTCTACAAAGTGTTGGCCATATTGTAAATTTCACTGGCCATATGACCCATCTCCAGGTGCTCCCATTTTACATCAGCATTTCAAATCATCATCTGTTTTGGATTTAGCAATTCTAATATCTATAAAATGATATCAAGTACCAAAAAGTATGTAGATGTTTCCAACTCTCATTGTGGGTTTGTCTCTTTTTTAGGTTCTCTTCATATTTGCCTCAGATATTCTGAAGATTGCTTTTCAGCGCACACACATATGTGACTGTTATGTCTTGTTGTTGAATTGTCTTCATTATTATGCCATGTTCCTCTTTGTCCTTGATGATATTACTTGTTCTGAAGTCTACATTTTTTAGTATTACTATGATCAGTTCAACTTCTTTTGGATGAGTGATTGCACAGTATATAGTTTGCCTTCCTTTCACTTTTAATCTATCTTTTCCTTTGAGTGTAAGGTGCGTTTCTTGTAGACACCTTCTAATTATGTCTTTTTAAATGAAATTAAGAAGTCTGTTTTTTAAAGTGATTTGTTCAGCTCATTTTCATTTAATGTAATTTTATATGACTGGACAAAAATTTACCATCTTGGTAGTTGTTTTACCTTCCTTATATCTGTTCTTATTGCTTGTTCTCTTTTTATTCTGCCTATGTTATTATTAATTATGTTTATGGTTCCATTTTATCTCCACTATTGGCTCATAATTTATACTTACTTTTTCTATGCTTTTGGGTGGCTGCTCTAGAATTTACAATATATGTGTTTAATAAATCACAGCCTAATTTCAAATAACATTATATCATTTCATGCATGGCTTAAAACTTCTAAAAAAGTCTATTTATCACTTTTCCTTCCCATCTTCCATACTGTTGTTATCAAATACTTTATTTTTATATATGCCATATGTCTTAGTCAGTTCAGGCTGCTATAACAAATTACCATAATTGGATGGCTTAAACAATAAAACATTTATTTCTCATGGTTTGGGAGGCTTGGAAGTCCAAGATCAAGGTGTCAGCAGATTTGGTGTTTGGTGAGAGCTCACTTCCTGGTTTGCAGATGTCTGTCTTCTTGTAGCCTCATGGGCAAAGAGCAGAGAGAGGAAGCAAGCTCTCATGCCTTGTCTTATAAGGGCACTAATTCCATGCATGAGAGCTCCACTCACATGTCCTAATTACTTCCCAAAAGCTCCATCTCCTAATACCATTATGATGGAGCTTAGGATTTCAGTGTATGAAATTGGGGGAAACATGCTCAGTCCACAGCACCATAAACCAAAATTGCTACTAGTTTTACATTGGGCAGATAAATATATTTTAGGGTAATTAAAGTCAGATAAAGTATCTCTTATATTTACTTTTATTTTAACCATTTCAGTATATGTTTTTTGTTGTTTATGTAGACACTTGCTTCCATCATATATCATATTCATTCTTCATGAAGAAAGTTTTTTAAAATTTTTTTATAGGGAAGCTTAGCTAGCAATGAATTATCTCAGATTGGTTTATAAAAATATATTATTTCTCCTTTATTTTTTTTGAACTTGATTCTTTTATTTTATTTCATTTTATTTTATTTTATTATGTTATATTAATCACCATACATTACATCATTAGTTTTTGATGCTCCTTTATTTTTGAAAGATAGTTTTGCCGTATGCAGACTTTTAGGTGGGCAGTGTTTATCTTTTAGTATTTTAAAGACCTTAACCCATTGTCTTCTAGATTACATAGTGTCAGAACTCTGCTCCAAGTCTCATCTTTATTCCTCTGCATGTAGAATGTCATCATTTTTGGGCTACATTCAAGATTTTTTTTCATCTTTGGTTTTGAGCAGAATAAAAATTATGTGTACAGGTTTTTTCTCTGTTTTTTGATCATTTGTTTGTTTTTAACTTATCCTATTTGGGTTCTCTGAGAATCTTGTGTATGTGGTTTGCATATTGTTATTGTTATCTTATATACTGTTATTTTCCAATATTTTGAGAATTATCAGCAATTATCTCTTCACCTTATTTCTTTGAACTTTATTTCTTCTTTTTCTGGAAGTAGTTTTGTGTTTGTTAGAATGTTTGGCATTGTTTTCGGTGTATTATAGTGTCTATTTTCAACTTTCATATAATTATTAACACTTTTTTTTAAGCATTTCATTTTAGGTAATTTCATTGAACTTTCTTCATATCCACTGATTCTTTCCTCAGATATATCAGATCAGATGAGCCCACCAAAGCATTATTCATCTCTATACAGTTTGGGGGTTCATTTTGTTTTTTAATAGTATGTTCAGTTAATTATTCCTTATAATTTTGATCACTTTGGTGAAATCCTCCACATGTTCATACATATTTTCCCCTTATTACTAGAGTCTTTAACACGTATAATTATTTTAAATTCTCTGTGTGAAAAATTTCACATCTGAGCCATCTCTGAGTCTACTTCTATTGATTTTTTGGTCTCTTCACAATGGCTTCATTGTTGTTGTTTCTCCATGCTTTTTTTGTGTCATTTAATTTTTTATTGGAGGCTAGACATCATGTATAAAAGGGTAGAGATTGATGTAAATGGTATTCATGCCCTGAATAGTATTTATTTTCATTCATTGTTTTTCTTATACTGGGTGGTAGGCCTTTAGTATGGAAGGTTGACTCCATCTAGTCAGGAGCAGAGCTAGATTTGGGTTTCGTAGTTGCTCTGGTCATCATGAACATTCCACCAGGGTCACAGTTCTCCAGTCTTATCTTGCATTTAGTGTGGCAGCCTGAAGTACCAGAGGAAATTTCTCAGTACTCCTGTTCTCCCTGCAACTATTGGCCTTCACTACACACCTATAGATCAAAAGGAATCTCTATCCATGCTTTTATTCCTCCTTTAATGGCAAACTATTGTTTGTTACTCAGTATTTTCTGCACGGGTCTCTCCTTGTGAAACCCTTTCTTTCCTTAGATTCTATGCCATTTGAAACCGACTCTTCGATGGCTTAACAAAAATTATGATTATTTAGATTACCTGAATTTTTCTTGTTATCACAGTGGTAACAAAGCTTTTTTCCAATTTCCTTCATTCCAAGGGTAAATAGGATTCCATATGATTGAAATATAAATGTCACATAGATTAATAAAAGCAAAGCTTTATCACAAGTAGTATATTTAGGATTGACTTTTATAAGTAAACTTTTGAAAGAACATGAAGATGAAAACAATATATTTTCCTCTGGCTCATTGAAGAGTATAAGTGCCTGACAGAGTGAATGTATATGGATAATTGCCCTGTCAGTATGTGAGAAGAGGAAGAACCATGCACATTTTTAAAGAAATAACAAACTTGCACACATCTCACACACCATCCTATTTTCAACTAAGAGATGTAAATGCTAAATGCAAATGTAACTTTGGTAGTAAGGAAACATATTATTACGAAAGTCATAGATTAAATATCTGCAATTAAAATTATTCTTTCCCTCTGGGAAGCACTTTTTACTAAAAATCTCCAGATGACATATGTACAATAGAAAAATGTCCAAACTCTATCTGCACCTTCTACTTTCCTTAAAAATAATCAGATATAGTTTCAACATAGCTCTCTAAGATCTGAAGTCCCAGAAAAAGAAGAGACACCATGATATCCACTTAGATATTAATGCAGTACTCCATTCTTACAAATATTCGGTGGATTTGTTGCAGGTTATTTATTAACCTCTTAAAATATGGGCTCTATGAAAAAGGGAGAAAAGGGAAAAACATTCTATTTGTTAGCTGTGATAGCATGTGAAAATGACTAAAAGACTTTTGGACTTTTGACCACATTTGGTTGATACATTTAATTATGATTTGAAATTTATATCAATGATATTCACTAATGAGGAGGGAGACAAGGATGTGCCTCTAAGACGGAAGTAACCATCTCTCAGATCACCCTGTCCATGTAATAATTAATTGGGAAAAATTGTCATAAATATTAAGATGCCACATAGAAAGAATACAGTCCATTAAGTGTCAGAAATTTAAAGTTTCTGGCCAAAATTCTCCAAACATTAAATATTTATTTGCAATAGAGCTGCTTCTTCCAAAGATATCTCTATAAAGAATACTTCAGATATATAGACATAATAAAAAAAAGTGAATGAACTGAAAGATGCTTAGATATTATTGACTTGAACATTTGTAGGCTAATTCATACATTCAGTTGTGTAGGAGTTTTACAACAAGAAATAGAAAACAAGCAAAAGTGAGTTTGGGATATTTATCTTTCTGAATGCTTCCTCCTTTTTCTCTCTGTTCACCAAGCTTCTACCTAAATAACCCCACCACTACTGCACTTGGAAGGACAATTATTTATTTTATAATTCACAAATATTATGGGCAAGCATACTGTAATGCGGGTTGTAGTCACGTTCTGAAAAATATGCCACAAGAGCAAATATAAAAAAATAAACCCAATTACAAGGGTTGGATTTGTTGATTGTAAACAGAATTTTTACATCTATATCAAAATGTTATCTACTGATTCTGTGCAGTGATGGTGACAGTTACAAATAAATTTATACCCCTTTCTAAATGCCATTTAAATCTGAATTTTTTAAAGGATTTTATTCATTTATTTGAGGAAAAGAGTGAGTGAGAGAGAGATCACAAGTAGGCAGACAGGCAGGCAGAGGGAGAGGGAGAAGCAGGGTTCCCACTGAGCAGGGAGCCCGAGGGAGGGAAGCTCGATCCCAAGACCCTGGGATCATGACTCGAGCCAAAGGCAGATGCTTAACTGACTGAGACACCCAGGGGCCTCTAAATCTGAATTTAAATTAAATTGTATTAGATTATATTTTACTCTAAGAAAGACAATGTAAATAATATAAGGGTGAACACAAATCACAAGTAAGAAAAAGTAATTATACCTGAGGCAGGAAAGGGATATAGCCTCCATACTTTTAGGGCATTTACTTTAGAAAACCTTTAACTGTGAATTCTTTTTCTGCCCTTTTATGATATATATAAACCTTTTAAAAGCTAAAAAAAAAAAAGAAAAATGGCACTTTATAACCCTAGAATGTTATTTTTTAAGGACCTGGAAGCCATCTCTTTGAAATGAGAGGAAGATAACACCCTTATTTTCTAATTTCCAGATGAGGGTAGGAAGCTAACTTCTGGGTGCGTGATTCCACTTACAAACCTACGTATTTTCACAAATAATGGGAGCATATTTTTTCCTTTGGGTAAAGGTAATTAGCAAACACAAATGGTCATCTGATTACTGGGTGACTTTAGGATAAACTGCGTGTGACAGATGATGCTGTCAAGTTCACTCCTACTTGGCAGACTCATTACTGTTTATAGTGAGAGCATGTATGTCATGGGTTGCCCTGGCTAGCTGTGTAAGCCTGAGCTTTCCTTCTGTCTTTGTGATCTGTAGTGAACTGCCTAGGATGTGCATTGTGTTCTGGGTGAGTGATCTCTCAATGATAAAACCGTTTTTTCTCTTCTACTTTTGTGGAGCGATTTCCTGAGTTGGCAGGAGATTTTGTCTTTAATCACATTGCCCCAACAATAATGATCCGTTAGAAAGGAAGAGTTATGAATAAAAAGTAAAAATTTTCAAAGCCGTTTTTCTTTCCAAAGCCAAGTTTTCTTCCCAGGTTCCCTCCCCACATTTAGCCCCCTGTTTCTGATACATCCGCTTCTTTACCAGTACATTTTCCATTTTGGACAGTGTGCTAGGACTCCTCACCAGAAATGATGAGGAATTTATGACATCTATACTGCTTGCAATCATACCTCCAAATCCTGTATAAATCACTGAATTTGGCTACTTTACCTTTTACGCTTAAAGTTTACATTTTACTTTAGGATTTAAGTTACAATGAAATTATCTTAATAAATCCGCCTCTTCGTTACATAAGACGAGGGATTTTGTGGTACTTGCCTAACTTTCTACAACCCACTCCCAATATCCTCACCTCTTGATTGCTGTCCAATGGTGTTCTGCTATTATCTTTATATTGTTAGTTCAACTATGACCAAATATTCACAGCTCTCACATGGGTTTAATCTGGAAAAATATAAAGGCATGAAGTACATTTATGATCCTATGATGGTGTAATAACACTGCCCATGTTACATATGTTTCTATGTGCTAAATGTGCATTGTGCTTTCCCTGATTCACCCGCCTAATCTTTATGATAACCCCCATGCAATTAATTATATCCAATCAAGGTTACACACTTCCCATGTTTATTTAGCTCTAACTCCCTCTGAGCCATCACACATTTGCACAAAGGAAAGTAAAACCACCCTATACTCCCTTGTCCCAACACTGACAAAATCTCAGCCTCTTCAATTTGGGCTCTGGCTCGGCCTCCACCGTGCACACCTAAGCACAAAACTGAACAGCTATATCACTCAGGCCCCTCTTGACCAGACTCTGGAAGGCTGTGGCCACTTCCACCACATCAGGACTAAGAGGTATATGACTGATACCAGCAAGCTTTTTCAACTGCTGCCCAGAAGAGCCTGGTGCCTGTTCAGAAGTATGGGAACATATACGTTCCATGGAAGATACTTTGACAAGAGACAGGAGATGAGAGGGAGCCGACCAAGTAGTTTTTTCTTTCCTTATCCCTACCAACTATTCCAAAGCAAGAAATTTCCATGCAACTTCTCTGCAAGTTATTTCACATTAGCAGGATAAGTAAATGAACAAAAAGGATGCCTAGTTAAGTTTGAATTCCAAATGAACAAAAATCCTTTCTAAAATATATTTTACCTATTTATTTTTTTACTTTTATTAGTGGTTGCCCTAGCATTTGCAATATATGTCTACACTTAATCCAAGCCCACCTTTACATAATACTGTAGCACTTTATGGGTAGTGCAAGTACCTTATAATAATATAATAAAATATTTCTAATTCTTCCCTCCTGTCTCTTGTGTCATTGTCATCATTCAACTTATGCATGATCATTATAAGCATGTATACACACATTTATATGCACAGCCACATACATAATCAAATACATTGTTGCTATTGTTATTTCAAAATTTTACCTATGAAATCAATTAAGAATAACAAAATAAAAGTTTTATTTTACCCTCCCCTAACTTGTCTCCAATGATCTTCCTTCTTTCGTGTAGATCCCTGTTTCTAATGTACGTTATTTTCCTTCTTTTAAAAGCCTTATTAACATTTCTTGCAAGGCAGGTTATTGGCATCTCTTAGTTTTTGTTTGGGAAAGTTTTTATTTCTTTTTCATGTTGGAAGTATAATTTCACAAGATAGAATTCTGTGTTGGTGAGGTTTTTCTTTCTACACTTGAAATCTTTCTCCTCACTCTGTTTGCTTGTTTGGTTTCTGAGAAGTCAGATGGAATTCTTTATCTTTTTTTTTTTTTTAAGATTTTATTTATTTATTTGACAGAGAGAGGCAACACAAGCAGGGGGAGTGGGAGAGGGAGAAGCAGGCTTCCCACCGAGCAGGGAGCCTGAAGCGGGGCTCGATCCCAGGACTCTGGGATCATGACCCGAGCCGAAAGGAGATGCTTAATGACTGAGCCACCAGGTGCCCCGAATTCTTTATCTTTGATACTCTATAAGCAAGGTGCTTTTTCCTCTGGCTTCTTTGAAGATTTTTTTCCTTATTTTTGATTTTCTGCATTTTGAGTGTGGTATGCCCAGTTTGTGTGTGTGTACCTGTATGCGCATTGTATAATTGTATTTAGTACAATTTATTCTGCCTCATGTTCTCTGAGCTTCCTGTAGTTTGGTTTCTGACGTTAAGTTGGGGAAGTCTCAGTCACTCTTGATTCAAATACTGCTTCTGTCCTTTCTCTCTTTCTTCTCTTTCTGGTATTTTCGTGTGTATATGTTTCATCTTTTGTAGCTGTCCACAGTGCTTGAATATTCTGTTCTGGTTTTTTTTGTTTTTGTTTTTGTTTTTTTCAAATTTTTTCTCGGTGTTTTTCAGTTTTGAAAGTTTTTATTAACATGTGCTGAAGCTCAGAGATTCTTTTCTCAGCTGCGGAAAGCTGATCAAAAGCCTTCTTCATATGTGTTACAGTGTTTTCAGTCTCTAGCTTTTCTCTCTTCTCTTCTCTTCCTTTCCTCCTTTTCTTGAGTATAGTTAACACCCAATGTTAAATTACTTTCAAGTGTACAACATAATGATTTAACTCCTCTATTTGCCATGCCATGCTCAGCACAAGTGTCACTACCAGGGGTCACCATACAATGCTCTTACAACACCATGGACTATATTCCCTATGTAGCATTTCTTTTCTCTCTGCTTACATTACTCATCTGTTCTTGCATACCATGGTCTTTTTCCATGATGGTTCTTAGCACATCAATCATAGTTGTTTTAGATTCCTGACCTGATAATTTCAGCATCCCTGCCATGTCCAAGTCTGGTAATGATGCTTGTTCTGTCTCTTTGAATCTTACTTGTTGCCTTTCCGTATGCCTTGTGATGATTTGTTAAAAACCGGACAAGATGTACTAAGTAAGGGAATGCTGGTACATGGGCCTTTGGTGATGTGTTGGTAAGATGTGGGGAAAGAGAAAGTGTTCCATGGTCTTATGATTAGATCTCAGTCTTTCAGCGAGCCTGTGCCTTTATTGAGACTAGGAACTTCACATGTTCTTCTCAGTACCTCCCTCCAACCGTGAGGTGATTTCTCCTCAAAATCATTTCCTCTGAAAATTAAAAGAAATATTGAACTTACTCTAAATGTCTGTGCTACAGATAAGAAATATACTGTCATTCTGATTTTTAAGTTTTAATCTATCTAGAGTCTATTGCAATGCTTACCTTTAGTCTCTGGAGACAATCTGATTAGAAATCGTTAGTTAAATCACTCAATTCCTGCATCCGAAGTTCAGTTTTGTACTTGCCATTCTTAGCATTGTGGTTGATAAACAAGGTCCTGCTTTCCTTTCCATGTATAAGATGAAGAAAATGACAGCTGTGTCAGGGTGTATGGATGTTTGTTTGAAGGACTCCCAGATGGGATTTTTTTTCAAACAAAACTGAATGGCATAAATGTGTTGTTAAAAGTTTTAAGTTTGTATTTACATTAAAAATAATGTCTACATATTTATAGCTCATTACCCTTGGGCATCCTAGAATCCAGCATGATTTAGGAGAGCGTTTAGCTGACACAGCATTGTGAACTGCACATTTGCATTCAATGTATGCTCATTTGACAATGAATTCTTGCTTTTGCAGTTTTAAACAAGACTTAGATTTCCCCATTTTGGTGTATAACGTTTGGTTGTTACAAGAGTCCTTTCATTAAGATTGATTTTCCTATTGCCATTTATATCTAAAGAAGGTAAACAAAGACGGGTTCAAAGGAACTTAGTGCCTGCATTCTGTTTAACTCAAACTGGGGTATGGCTCTTGCTGGAACATTTTCTCATTTTCACTTTTCTTAACTTGGCCTCATTTCCTCCATTAAATTCTTTACCTCAGTACTGCTGCCACATCCATTTCAAAAGATAATTCCCTGGAGTACCAAGGAGACTGCCTGCTTCTCTAAAAGACAATGCCTTGTTTAGAAATCTGGTCAGATGCTTCAGCCCAGCACAATAGATTGAAAAACCGCCATCTGTAGATATGGTTTGAACTAAGTTCAGTGAGCTTAAGCAAGGTACTTGTTGTCACAAATCAAGCCAATCACACTCACCAAATACATTTCTAGAATTAGTATTTAGGCTCATTTCCTTTGATTTTTTTTCCTAGTAAATAGTAGCCAGAATCACATTAGTGTAATCCACTGAACAAAAGTGTTCTTTTGCAAAAAGTTTAAAATCTTACATTACTAGAATAAAAAAATTGAAAAACAGGCAATAGAGAACATCAGAAGTACTCCAGAATTGTAATATCTAGTAAGATTTTTAACGCAAATGGAATGGGGTTCACATATGCCTTAAAACAGGAGAATGTTCTCTGCCACTAAAATTCTGGTAGTGACACCCCCAAATAATTGATTAGTAGAAATTTCATTTAAAATAAAAGACAAATTAGGGCGCCCGAGTGGCTCTGTCATTAAGCATCTGCCTTTGGCTCAGGTCATGATCCCAGGGTCCTGGGATAGAGCCCCGCATCTGGCCCCCTGCTTTGTGGGAAGCTTGCTTTCTCCCACTCCCCCTGCTTGTGTTCCCTCTCTCACTGTGTCTCTCTCTGTCGAATAAATAAATAAAATCTTTTAAAAAAATAAGTAAAATAAAAGACAAATTTAAGGAGATTTAAAAGTATCTTTTTTCTAAATAAAAAAATTATTCTTAACTAAACCCAAACAGTTTTTTGTGTTGTACAGCTATGAGTTTTGACAAATGCATAATATAATGTATCCATCATTATAGTATCATGTGGAATAGTTTAAATCTTTCTCCTTGTATGAGTTTTGATAGTTTGTGTCTTTTAAGGAATCAATCCATTTCATCTCAGTTATCAAATTGGTAGCCATAGAGCCTTTCATAATACCCTTTTAATACCACTTTAATGTCCGTGGTATCGGTAATGAGGATCTCTTTGATTTCTGGAATTAGTAATTTATATCTTCTCTCTCTCTCTTTCCTTCCCTCCCTCATTTGGGGGTGGGGGGAGGAGTTATCCTAGCTATGGATTTATAAATGTTCTTGTTCTTTCAAAGAAATACATTTGGATTTATTGATTTTTCTGAATTGTTCATGTTTTCAATTATACTGATTTATGCTCTTATTTTTAACATTTTTTTCTTCATCTTGCTTTATTTTATGCGGCTTTTCATTTTGTAGTTTCCTAAGGTGGAAGCATATATTATTGACTTCAGATAATCTTTCTTTCTTTTTTTTTTTTTCTGCACTAAGTGCTGGGGATGTGACCTACCAAAGTGTTTCTTTGATCTTTGTGTTCCCTTACTTGGGACAGAAAGTCTGGGGTTGGGGAGGTGACAAGGGTTGTTTAATTGGCCCTCTATTTGGTCTGATAAGGCTCTGGTAAAATAGTTTCTCTTCCAGGGCAGACCACTGTTACGAAGAATGCTCTGAGCATATTTCAAAATCTTTGTTTTACCCTCCACTGCTTGAAACTGGAGAGGACTTTTCTGTAATCTTTACTGCGAGAACTCAGTGGGGCTCTTGTAGGTATAATCCATGATCATATAGGGGCCTCCTAGGACAAGAAACCCAGGCACTTTTAACTCAAATTAACCTACCCCAGCCTCCAACAATTCATCAAAATTTATTCATCTTTGTTCTTATTGTGAGGATAAAAGTGATGAGTTCTAAGCATTTTTCATGTCAGATCTGAAGCTGGAAGTCCAAGAACATATCATTATAAAGGAGTTTCCCACATCCAAAACAACTTGTACTTAAAATTATGTCTCTCTAATTTTGAAATTAGGCTCTCTGATTTCAGTTAAAAGATCAAATTGTATTAGTTTCTAATGCTGCTCTAATTACCAAATTTTCGTGGCTTAAGAAAATACAAATTTTATTATTATAGTTCTGAGGTTGTCAGAGAGCAAGAATTCCTATCCTCTCAAAGGTCCTTCTAGCTGGACTAAGAATCAAATTGACCTGAGGCAAATTAACAAGAGAAAATCAAATTTAATAGGTATATGTAAGGGCAATCCACAGTGGCATGGGAAGTCCAAAGACAATCAGGCAAAATAAGGTATACATATATACATATATATATATATATATATATATATGTATATATGCACTTCACAGGCCGATAAGAAGAGCAGATGTTTCATAATTAGATGTTTGCCCTGTCATACAGATGGGTCACTAAGATAAAATTTATTGTTGCTAATAACTCTTATTCTGGGAAAGGCCCCCAATTTATATTCTTCTGTGTGGTTAAGGGAGGGGAAAAAAGATATTTCTTGAGCCCATGGTTCTCAAGTACCTTCAGCTCAAAATAATCCACGTGCCAAAGTGAGACATTCTGGGGGTGGTCTGTCCTGAACCCTTTCAGATCAAAAGTCCAAAATCATCCTACTAGGCCAAGGTCAATGTGTTGGCAAGATTAGTTCTTTGGAGGTTCTAAGGTGAGACTTATGTCCTTGCCTTTCTAGTTTTTAGAGGCCACTTTGTCCCTTTCTCCATGTTCAAAGCCAATAGTGCAGCATCTTCTTTATGACTGTTGCCTCCATCCTCAGGTGTTTCTTGATTGTGGTCCTCCCTCATCTCTCCTATGAGGACCCTTTGCGATTTTATTAAACCCACTTGGATAATCCGGGAGGACCTCCCAATCTCTAGATCCTAATATCACATCTTCAGGGTCCCTCTGTCTCCTAAAGTAACATATTCGTAAGTTCTAGATTTAGACATGAACATCTTTTGGGGGCCATTATTCAGTGTACCATAATGGCTAAGTGCAAATATATTTTCAAATAAGATACATGTTTCTTATTGTTGCTATTAACTACTTTTATATCTGTAGCAACTTTATTTCACCTTTTTGCTTCTGTCAGGAATTTGAAAGTTGTGTAGCTTTATATTCACCTTGTTATAAAGGATGAAGTTGCTGATAAAGAATTCCAAATTAAATTTGGGTGTACTATTTTGTATATGTTGTTATTTTGATGTATATAATCTTAGTTCTCCAACCATTAGTTTTGTCCAGCAAGTGGAAACAAAGGTGAATATCAGAACGTTGAAGAGCATCAAAAAAACCACTGGCATGGGGAACCACTAGAAATTCTTTTTTTTTTTTTAAGATTTATTTATTTATTTGAGAAAGAGAGAGTGCACATGAGTGGGGGTAGGGGCAGAGGGAGAGAATCCTCAAGCAGACTCCCTGCTGAGCGAGGAGCCCCATGAGGTGTTTGATCTCAGGACCAGTGAGATGATGACCTATGCCAAACCAAGACACTCAACCATATAAGCTACCCAGATGCCCTGGGAACCACTTGAAATTCTTTATCAACGTTGCCATAGTTGCCGTGAGCCTGCTGAACTGGTTACAATACTAAAGTGGGTGTTGTGGGAAATGAAACCTGATGTAATTCTTATTCTGCCTGAAATCAAATTTTTTTTTCTTTTGCAAAATATCTTTTTATGTGAACTGTGCCCACTTTTACATTGGAAGATACTGGTTTTTATTTTTATTTTTTTTAAGATTTTATTTATGTATTTGACAGAGAGAGAGAGAGCATAAGCAGGGGGAACAGCAAGCAGAGAGAGAGGGAGAAGCAGGCTCACTGAGCAGGGAGCCCAATGTGGGGCTAGATTCCAGGACCCTGGGATCAGGACCTGAACGACCCAGGTGCCTCAAGATACTGGTTTTTAAAAATTATTTGTAAATGATTCTTTAGACATTAAGTACATCAACATGTTCTTTCACCTATTGTGATTTATTTCTTTAATTTGTCATTTGTCTTTTAATTCTGTTTATTTTTATCATGTAAATGTCATCAATTTTTATTTGGTCAAACTCATCAACCCCTTCTCTTTTGCATGGACTATTGAAAGAATTCATTCCACTGAATATAGGCTGACATTCACTTATGTTTTGTCTTTTTGTAAGATTTTATTTATTTTATTAATCTTACAAAAACTTAAAATTTAATGCAGTTATTTTTTTTCTGTTTGATATAAGTAAAGAGTTTTGTTTATAGTTTCCACATGTTTAAATAATTGTTGCAGCAAAATTTAATGAATAACATGCCACTTTCTGGTACCATATTAAATGCAACCATATATTTAAGATTGCATGTACACATTTTTTCTTTATATGTTGAGAACAAGTCTAAAGCAGCCTATTTTTATTTTTCTATATGGATAAACTCATTTGTTTTTATCTTGTCTGGGTGCTCATATTTTTATGTTTTTAAGTTCAAGCTTTCAATAACAATATTTAAGGAATTAGTCATTAACAATTATAGTATCTGGGTCCCAGTGTGCCTTTCCATATTAGACACAAGTTTCTAGCATTTCCCTGAAGTAATGATTGAGGTACTGACTCTGTTTCCCTTATTTTATTTTATTTATTTATTTTTAAAGATTTTATTTATTTATTTGACAGAGAGAGACAGTGAGAGAGGGAACACAAGCGGGGGCATAGGAGAGGGAGAAGCAGGCTTCCCACCGAGCCGGGAGCCTGATGCGGGGCTGGATCCCAGGACCCCAGGATCATGACTTGAGCCAAAGGCAGATGCTTAACGACTGAGTCACCCAGGTGCCCCTGTTTCCCTTATTTTAAATACGAATAGCCCTTTATTTGTATTATGTAAGTAGATACTCAAAGTATTTGGGATTTTTTTTAAGATTTAATTATTTGAGAGAGAATGAGAAATAGAGGACAGGGGGAGGGGCAGAGAGGGAGAGGGAGAGAAAGAATCTCAAGCAGACTCCTTGCTTAGTATGGGGCCCTATGTGGGACTCGATCCCATGACCCTGAGATCATGACCTAAGCTGAAATCAAGAGTCCAACAACTAAATGACTGAGCCACCCAGGTGTCCCTGTATTTTTTGTTTTTAAAAGAGAGCTTTTGTTTTCACAGGTAAATAAAAATTGGGCATTGGAGGTGGAGAAAGAATATATTCTCTAGATAAAGGGAAGAGCAAATAAAAATAGCAATAAAAGAGTGTCTTTCAGAATTACAGGCAGTTCTATTTCCTAAGAATGAAGGTGAGTGGGAGAGGGACATGAGCTGATACAAAAGAGATTGGGTCCACATCACAAAGGACAGTGTATACTGAGCAAAATTATTGATTTTATATACTTTATTTATATGTATTTATTCCTGAAATATATTGGACATATAAAATTGTGCAAATTTAAAGTATTCGACATACTAACTTGATACATTTATATATTGTGATATGATTTGCTATTGTAGCAATTAGTACCTCGACCATATTATGTAATTATCATTTCTTCTTAGAGGTTGGAATAGTTAAGTTCTAGTTTCTTAGCAAGTTTGATAATTGTCATACAACAGTGTTGTTTATATTCACTATACTGTGCATTGGATCTCTCTCTATACCACAATTTCTTTATCCATTCTTCCATCCGCGGACACTTAGGTTATTTCCTTATCTTGGATATTGTGAATAATGCTGCAGTGAACATGGGAGTGCAGATATCTCTTCAAAGTATTGATTTCATTTCCTTTGGCTATATACCCAGAAAAGGGATTGCTGGATCATATAGTAGTTTTATTTTTAATTTTTTAAGAACCTCCATAGCATTTGCTATTCCTCTTCCTGGAAGGCCCCTTCCCAGAATTTCACAGGCTCAGTTCAGGCTGTTAGGTCTTAGCCATGGGTCATTACCGTGGTAAAACCTTCCTACTTATAGTGGTAACGTCCTTTGCCCTCTCCCCACTGTCAAACACACACACACACACACACACAAAGCATATCCTAATCTCCTACTTTTTCTTTCAATATCTCCGTAGTACTTATGATTGTCTAGTATACTATGATTTTTTATTAATCTGTTTATTGCTTGCTCTAACTCACCTAATATGTATTTACACTGTTTCAAACAATGCTGAATGCACAGTTCCCAGAATACTCAATAATTGCTTGTTGAATGAATAAAGTAACAATATTACTGACATCTTTAAATATGTTAAATAAGCTTTTAAATTTCCTTTTGTTTTTATGATAGTATTTATTAAGAACATACCAAGATCCTACTGTACTTTTTCTCTAGCTTTTAAAATTGTTATTAACATTTTACAATAAAATAAGAAATATCTTACAATCCGTAAGATTGTTTGCATATCATGTAGAAAATAGAATCGGACAAAACTGTACCTATCTGTTTAAATTAAAGTATAATAACTCAAAATAAGTTTAAGTCAGGGGCGCCTGGGTGGCTCAGGTCATGGTCCCAGGGTCCTGGGATTGAGCCCCGCATCGTGCTCCCTGCTCCGTGGGAAGCCTGCTTCTCCCTCTCCCACTCCCCCTGCTTGTGTTCCCTCTCTCGCTGTCTCTCTCTGTCAAATAAATAAATAAAATCTTCAAATAAATAAATAAAATCTTTATAAAAGATTGTCTCATTCTCTTGCCGCTCATTAGTGAGACTATATGCAGTTTTATGAACAGCATGTGGAATGGGGCCGTGAGCTGTGACTGTGTTTATTGGTGCATTTCTGTGAAAGATGCACCATGTTAGCACTGATCAGGGAAGTCCTATCATCCAAGTACTCACCACATAAATTTATAGCAGGTGACTATTGTCATGAATCCATACAAAATAATTTCCTTGGAGAACTATTTCAATTGTGAACACCCAACATATATTTAAAATGTGCTACTTCACAGGGATCCATTTTCCTGAACTGCATTATTATTTTTTTCTTCCCATGACCACGAATTACAAACCAAAATTGACTTGATGACAATCTTCTGCTTGCTTCAGTCATAATGAATTGAATCAGTGCCATTCAGCATTTGAATAAATTTTTGATACTGCAGTGTAAGAGAGAAAAAGTCTATGAATAACTGGATTATATTCCAAAATCTGGTACTGTTAACATAAATAAATAAACAGAAAAACGACTAAAATATGAAAGCAGTAAATTTGCCCAGCGGATATGAGCAAGAGAAAAGAGAGTGGCGGAATGGAGAAAAAGAAGCCAGTCTGATTCCATACGAAACTCCCTCTCCAAAGAGTCAGTTGTATCCTGTTTAATTTTATTATTTTATTTTATTTTACTGTTTTATTAAGTTTTTATTTTAATTCCAATATCGTTAACATACAGTGTTAAATTAGTTTCAGGTGTACTTGGTCCATTTTAATCTCTTCTTTATTTCTGTCACTCACAAGTAAAAATAAATTGAGTCATCTTAACATGTGAACTTAAACTTGGAGCATTCTGTTGATAAAATGCCTAAAGTTTTAAAAATACTGTCCTTGATCTCTCAGCTTTATCCAGTCTATACAGCACAAAACTACTCATTTATCCAGTCTACACAGCACAAAACTACTACTGCAACTGTAAACGCACACACACACATCTGGATTTTTAGATTCGATTTCCATTGCTTTCTCGTGGTCTTTTAGCAATGATACTCCAGGCATTTACAGATCTGTTTCAATCTACGTTTATAATCCCATTTTTTTCCTCTCCCAGTTTTTCTACTCTTTCCTTTAGCCACATTAACAGCCCACTGTCTCCCACCGTTTTCTGAATATTCTGTGTTTTCACAACTCACAGGTCTGTACTTACTTCTTCCTGGTATCTTACTTCCTCTTTTCTCTACCCTTTAACTATTTTTCTTTTAGAAAAGTCAGATCATATTTCCTCTGTAAAGTTTTTTTTTCTCTCTGACCCTTTCAAGGATTAAGGCGTTTTTTGTTTTTTTTTTAAAGATTTTATTTATTTATTTGACAGAGAGACAGTGAGAGAGGGAACACAAGCAGGGGGAGGGGCAGAGGGAGAAGCAGACTCCATGCTGAGCAGGGAGCTCTATGCGGGGCTGGATCCCAGGACCCCGGGATCATGACCTGAGCCGAAGGCAGACGCTTAACGACTGAGCCACCCAGGCGCCCCGGATTAAGGCGTTTTTAAGGATTAAGCCACATCTCACCAGTTCCGTAGAACTTTGTACCTCTACCATTGGCATCCACACACAAGTGTTTTTAT
Organism: Neomonachus schauinslandi; assembly: GCF_002201575.2. Taxonomy (NCBI): domain Eukaryota; kingdom Metazoa; phylum Chordata; class Mammalia; order Carnivora; family Phocidae; genus Neomonachus; species Neomonachus schauinslandi. Next base: position 140,627,938 of record NC_058409.1, read on the forward strand.
GATACACATTATTTTAAGGATTGTTTATGTGTGTCTCTCAATCTGTGTGCTATTATTTGAAATTGAGAATTACGACTTACTCATCCTTTTATTGTGACACGAATCCTATTTCCTGGCACTTTGTAATTTACCAATTGTTAATTGTTAATTACAGAATAAAAAATGAGAAAGCAGATTGTGTTACACAAAATTCTCAAAATGCCCCCCTTCCAAGATTCCTGTACTATGGTTATTCAGTCAAACATGAATCCGGGTACTGCTGCGAGGAATGTTGCTGATGGAATTAAGTTTACTGGTCAGCTGACCCTAAATTAAGGAGATTATCCTGAATTATCTAGTTGAATCGAGGTAATCATGTGAACCCTTAAAAGCAGCAGAATGCAAAGGGGCCAAGGGGAGCCATGTTGCTCACGGAGGTGGAAGGAGAGGAGGCAGACAGGAAGATGAGAGGCATTTGGAGCATGAAAAGCACTTGCTATTGACCGCTTTGAGAGATGAAGGAAGAGTGCTGTAAGCCAAGAAGTGTGGGTGGCTTCTAGAAGCTGCAGATGACCTTTGACTGACAAGCAGCAAGAAAACAGACACCTGAGTGCTACAACCTCCTAGAACTGAATTCTGCCAACAACTTGAATAAGCCTGGGAGCTCATTCATCTCGGAAAATCAGAAAGGAACACAGCCTTGCTGACACCGTGATTTCAGCTTTGGAAAACCTTTGCCAGGATTCTGACTTCCTGAACTGTGAGATAATAGATAAAACTGTGGTAACTCATAGTGATGGTAGAGAAGGAATATGGAAACAATGACTTGTATTCTCTCTCCAGGAAAAAAAAAAAGACCTTGTTCATTCAGTGTTCCAGTTAAGCCTCATTACGCTGGGTGCTCTTCTATGGGCTAAAAATACAATGGCGAACAGGAAAAAGCCTCTGCTCTCATGGAGCTTAATTCCATTTATCTTGCCATCTTGCTAACAGGATAAACCTCTTTTTATCATTAATTATTTGCATAACAACAAGCAACCCAGTGACTGATCAGTGTGGAGAATTAAGGTTACCACAATTACAACAGACTCACTATCTCCTACTACCCTTAATTTAGGATTTATGTTCATATACCTACCATAGTAGAGGTCCTCCGGAATTATTTTTCCCTTGTTGAATTGATCGTTTACTATTTTTTTTTTTTAAGAAAATGCAGTTTTTTTCCAGTTATTTTGAGAAATTAGATTGCCTAATGGTAAGAGGCACAATTTAATCGTGTTATTTAGGTTTTATTTTCTTACTATTTAATTTCCTAAGTGATTTTGCAAAAACTGCCGCGTGTACAGATATGGAATTTGATTTTCATCAATTTCCCTCAGATTCCATACTATTTCAGCTTTTTTCACCAAAATTTTATGCATATTTTTAGTCAGTAGTACGCATAATAATGTAGTAAGTTCTCAGTAAGGGAAAATGTTTTTAAAACTATTATGCTTTTCTTTTTTTGCCTTTGTGATGACAAATGTTTCATTCTGGTGGGCCCTGGATGGCTGTTTTTTGTTTACTCCCTCTTGGACTGAGGCGGGAATGAGTTGAAGATTAGGGTATTACCAAATTTTCGTAAAGAGAAGGAAGAGCACAAGGACTCTGTAAGGCTGGAGATTAGAAAAAAATAGAGAATAATATAAAGGGTTTTGAGATTAAAAATAAGATGACTTTTGCTTTGAGAAAAGACTTTCTAGAATCATTTTCCTCCACTTAAAGACATCAAAGGACTGACCTAGAGGATTCAGCTCACAAAGTTAACTCCTCCTGTGGAGAAGATCCCCCTTCGCCTGAATCATCAGAGTCTGGAGATTTGCTCATGAGTATGTGTGAGAAGAGAAGGGAACAGGACTCACTCACAGATAAATGTGAAAAACTAAGTAGAGAGAAGTGGTGAAGCTTAACTGTCACATTGTTGTTCAGATTTGCCCCTTTCATTACCTTGGTCTAGAATTGGGACATTTTATTAGATGAGAGAAGCAGACACAGAATCTTGTTTGGGATTTCTGTTTGGTGCTCTTAGAGGGAACCACTTCTGTGCAGAAATAGCTCGTAGGCATGCATCATCCAGCTTAGTGGAGAAGGTGCAGAGGGGTACATGGAGGAAGAGTGGGCCAGGCTCCTGTGATGACTTAGACCCATGAGGCATGGCACAAACGTGGGCAAGATTATCACAGCAAATCTTAGGTAGTTTTCTACCTTTTCCCAGGTCAAGGTCTCCAGGAATAGAGGGGGTCTGAAGCTAGAGAGATTCTTGAGGAATAGCTGAGTCTTCAAGGGTATAGGTCAATGATCTCCAAGAGTCCTACTTGATCCCCTCCCCCCCCAAACAGACTGTATTTAACAGCTACAAATGGAGAAATGGGACATTGCCCTGGAAGCCAGGGAAAGTCATAAATATACTTTCAGTAAGTCCCACCCTCCCAGCTCACAAGGAACCCACATGCTTCCATTTGTACACTCAGACGTATCTATGGACAGGGCAGGAAAGGGGGGTGGAAGGCAGGAAAGTCTGAGACTGAAGATGCTACCGAATCCCAAGTTCGCTGCCTGTCACTCAAAATGCCAATACTCAAGAGATGAGTGTTGATTGGAAGGGAATAGGAGCTTTATTCAGGAGACCAGCTACCTGGGGAGAAGGTAGAGTCTTGTCCAAAAGCCAACTCCATGGTTTTTGCATAGCCAAGAGGGTTTTAAAGGGATCAGTGATTGGAGGGCAGGGGTGGCCAGCAGCCTGAAACATTTCTTGATTCCATATAGACTTAGTGGTAAATATTTACAGCTTTCAGTGCTTCAGGATTGTGTCAAGGTCTAATTCCAGTTCTGTGACTTGCAAGAACCCTCTATTCTCCTCCTAGGAAGGAATGTAAGATTTATAGATACACAAGGAGGGCTAGTAAATCAATCATATGAATTTAAGAACATCTATGAAAGATCACCATGCTAATTATGAAGATCAAGGCAGCCTCAAATGTTCTTACTGTTTTTTTTTTTAAGAAGAAATACAATTATTAAATTTTTAGACCTGACAGAGTAGTCGGCTTCCACTAAAAATTACATAAAAGTTATTATTATTATTTTTTTTTTACTGTTAACCGGCACATGGAGGGTCATGGTAGGACTCAGGCTAGTTGCAGAACAATCAAAACAGTATTTTCTTGGTACATGCAAATGTTAGTGCAAATTAGAATCTGCAAACCCATCATATATGTTTTGGAAGTTACTTTCTCATTTTGAGGTTTTGCATTTTCTACAGCTAGGTTAAAATTTTCCACATTTGGCCAAGATTTCGGTCTCATGTATTCTCTGGAGGCATATGAAAACAAGTACTTATAATCCTAGCACCTTGTATTCATATAATTTTTTATAGATTCAGTGTGCTTTCCCATGCATTATCCTTCTTGATTCTATAAAACCTTGTGAAGGAGGCAGTATACAATTTCTCCTGCTGCATGAACTGGCATAAATTACCTAGGTCTGTTGGGGGTCCCGGGAGGAAATCACTGGGCTGCAGAAACTGAAGATTGGCAAGGTTGATTATACCCGTAATACCAGTGGAAGCTAACAACTATTAAGCCTCATTGGCCGTTTTACATGGTTTATGCTGATTTCTTCATTTAATTTTCACAGAAACATTTTTTTCAGGGAGGCTTTCTCAGAGTTAAGGAACTAAAAGTCAGGACTTCTATGTTTGGTTCAGAAAAGTTTTTGCAAAGTCCCATACTCGATTTTACTTTAAATGCGTGAGGATTTGAAGAGTTGAAAATCCACAGAGTTTAATAGTTAAAGAAATTGCTTTATAATATATAACCCTAGGTCCCAGGGGTTATTTCTAGTACCACTCACTTCTGGCAGCTCTTTGTCATTTAGCCTTTAAAAGATTCATCAAGCCAAGATACACTTTTCTACCATAAACCTTTATTTTCTCTGGTAATATTATAAAAGTCAAATTTTATCTCTAAGATAGTCTCAGTTTGTTGAGCAATTTTTTGTAGCTTTTTCCTTGGATACCCAGTGACTGATGAATTTAAATATTTTCAATGCAATATGTTTTTCTTGGAACATGCCTACTGTAGGAGCAGAAATTTTTTTCCCTTCTTCTCTCCTAGGTTCTATGGCTGGTCTAATAAATAAAGTGATATAAAACAGAATAATGGAAGAAAAACCAATTTCATACATATGGGAGCCCCATAAAAATATGAGACCCAAAGGACAGCCAGGTAACATCTTGAACTAAGGAAAGGGATGGCAGTCTGGGGATACAAAGGGGGAGGAGGACCATTCCTAGGAAGGCAGAGATGTTTGGGAAACAAAGGTTGCCTTGTTATGCAATATGTTTCTTAGGTAAAAAGTTATCTCCAGTAATAGCGTTCTTTCTTGTACCAGCCCCCTTTCCAATGTAAATTTATGCAGTTGAGGAGGAGGTAAAGAGCTTTTCCTGAATCTGCTGGGTTTTGATTGCCTTTAGCTCAATATAAGCCTTCTGCCAAAGACACATATTTTGGGGTGGCAAATTCTGTTCCCCTTCATGGTTAAATAAGGATTCTGTGGTTGTCAAGTTAATGAAAGACTGGAATACCACTTGTTATTACGTGGTTGTAGAAAAATAATCAAACCAGTTTAACAGCTTTTTTGGGGGTAGACAAAGGTTCTGAATCAAACTTTGGTTGTTGTTTCCCCTCTGCTTAGAGTTCCTTGATTTATAAATATGTTCTTGGCATTTTTCCCTAACTAAAATAGTCTCATGTTAACCAGTTTAATTAAAAAGATAATATTCAAAGACTGAATTAATGTAAATAACTGGTTTTATTCATGATTCCACTGTATCATTTGAACAAACTGTAAATATGGCACATTTTGTTCAGAATTGGAGATTATTCTAATTGATGGGGTTTTGGAATATAGGGGAGGTTCGGTGGGGTGGAGTCTGGAGCCGACGTCCAAGAAAGAATTCTTGAGATGTCTTTGGTGCAAACTGGTGGTTTATTAAAGCACGGGGACAGGACCTGTGGGCAGAAAGAGCTGCTGCTCCGGGGTTGTGAGGGGGTGGCAGATTATATACTGTGGGATTGGGGGAGGTAAGGAAAAGGGAGGTTTCAAAGGATTTTCATATGTTAAAGACTCACAGGATACTGGAGGCCTTGCCATTGGCAAGTTAAGGTTGTTTTTCCCTCTAGCAAGGCATTAACATTAAGATAGTTGGGAGATTCCTGGAAGAATGTCACATGTACCCCACCCAAGAGTGGGCGTGTGATGGGGGTGGTTGCGGGGTGAGCTTATGTTTTGTCCTTAGCTAGCCTTCTGCTCCCTCATCATACTAATATATCTAGACTACGGGAACACAATCAGAAAATACATTTTATTACAAGGACCTAGGTTCCATTTGATATTTCAATGTATTTATACATTTATGTCCTAGATATTGTATTAATTAACTATTGCGGTGTTAAAAAATAGAGACATAACTTCTATTAAAATGAATAGAAAAAATTAAATTTAGGAAAATCAAGTGTTTTAATATAGAGGATCTGTTATTTATGCATCAGTCATTGTGTAGGTATTTATTGTTCTAGGCTACAGACTTGTGTCAGCTCTAAATAACAAAACAACTGATCTGATCATTTCTTCTTATTCTCTTCCTTTTTTGTTATATTGGTGCCTCCTAGGGATTGAATGAGGTCCACCTACATTAGAAAGAACCAGGTGCTTTATTCATTCTACTGATTCAAAAATTAATCTTATCCCTCACTCCCTCATAGCCGTACCTACTGTTTAACCAAATATCTTGACACCCCATAGCCCAGCCCAACTGACACATTAAATTCACTATCACAGCAAACTTTATTCCAGGTATGCTTGTTCTGGTTTACTAACCTTTGCCAAATCAGATACTCCACTCTCTTCCTTTCGCTTTGATCCTAAACCACAATATTTCCTTCAGTGAAAACATGTCATGTATTTTACTGTTTTCTCTTCTATGCTCTAATTGTACTAACGTCCTGAGTGATTACATATCCCTGTGACACATTCTACCACGTGTTCTCTCTCCTTGACAATTATGTTCTCTATTCTTCATTCATCAGATCCCAGGGCCGTATCCTTGGATTTTCATCTCTTTGAGATAAATTCAGACAGTACAAAGGAATCACTTTTTTGCAGAGCGAAAATGGAGAAATACTGGCAGTTTTTCTGTTTCCGGGTCATATTACCAGTATACCTATTCTGGAACAAATCAGGACATTCAGTTCATTAACTTTCTTTCTTATTTCTCGTATGTTTATAGGAATGCTGTGTTTTCCTCCTTGCTTCTATGCTTAGATTCTATCATCTAATATCAAAGCATTCTTAAACAATATCCTTATCTCAATTTTCTAGTATCTTTCAGCCAAGTAAATCTGGCAACTGCATTACTGACCAATTTTAGCAAAAAATTGCCAGTGAATGGACCAGATTTACTCTGATCTGTAACATCAATAAGACTTCCAATTTCACCCAACAATCTGACTCAGTTTTCCTATTCGGTGCTCATTCCCATTTTCAAAAACAAATATCTCAATATTTGCCTTTGCTATCTCTCCTCTGTTCTCAGCAATTAACTTTACATTCTGTATCACAGCAAATATAAAAACCATAAATAAGAGTTTTCTTGAATTTTCTATTAGCCTAAACACCAAATAGCAGGTATACACATACTTTCACCTTCTTATCTAATTAAAATTTAAAACTTGTCCTTTCTGCTACTTGCTGTATATTGATTTGGTATGATTTCAAATCCACCTGTTGATGAAAAAAACGTGTTTAGAAGTAAAGTTGTTTTGATATAAGAATGAAGTAAGTTGAGTCAACATGGGCACCATCAAATGTGTTCTCACCAATAAGAACTCAGTAGCTCAGCTCCTGAGGGGCCCTGCTGGAGGCTTATCAATAAAAACATACATAGAAACAAGTATGGCAAGGACGCTTTTAGATAAATACCTAGAGTTTGTGAAAACTCTCCGAGAGGTGGCTCTGCTGATCTTAAAATAGCTTTCTGAAGACCTTGGGACAATTAACTCCTGTTCCAGTAAAGGTGACTCCTTTACCAACAGTGGCAAAAGCCCGCCATTCAGTAACCCCAGAAAATCATCTTGCCCATCAATGCCCTCGTCCTTGACCCTTGCAATGTGCTCCAGCAAAGGGCACTGAACGTGTGCTCTTGGTTGGCTAAGTTGTCCAACTCCTATAAAGGTACACCTAACTCAGATTTGGACTCTATTCCTTTTATTTCCCCTTGCCTAGAACGATCATGTGATTAATCTATTATTGGTTTGGACTATGTTATTTCTTTATTGGCTTGTTAATAAACATTATCCTTTATGCTACTGGCTTATGAAATTCCCAAAATGAACCTGTGTTAAATAAAGTATTGGCCAAGACCATTTCCATCTCTGAGCATTAAGTTCCCTCCCCAAAATGAAACATATGCAAGTCAACATTTCTCCTCCACTCTGGATTCAAAATCTGTTTTTTGTTAAGTGTCTCATAATATTACGTGTCAAACAATGTCCAATGTTTTCAAACTCTTCATTTCTAAAAACAAAACAAAACAAAAAAAAACTCTTCATTTCTACTGACTTGTTCCCACCCCATGTAAATACTCAGCTTCCTCCCCTAGAGTACAATGTCTGATCTCAAACCTACCAGCAGCTATCACCTTTCTCTCTCCTCCCATTGAGTTTCCTTTGATATTATCGAAGAGGAGCTGTTTTTGTTTTAATATAATTTTGTAGTTCTTTGCTCCTAGCATATAAAAATAAAATTAATTTTTGTATATTAGCTTGTATCTGTGTACTTTGCTTAATTCATTTGCCTCTTCTACTAGTTTTATGGTGGATTCCTAGGTATACAGTAATGCTGTCTGTAAGAAAAGAGAGTTTTCTTTACAAATTTTATGCCTTTGATTTTTTCCCAATTTTCTCATTAAAATGACTAAGATCTGCAGTGTAATGTGGCACAGATGTGGGGAGAATGGGCACCTTTGCCCTGTTTCTTAATAATGGAGGGTGCAATTATTTTATAACTGGACTTGGGTATCTTGTAAACTTATCTCTGGGGGTGGGGGTGGGGGCAGCGCTTTATGTCCGCTTTTGACTGTTGACCAAGTTGAAGGCTATGGGATTTGTGATATGTAGTTAAATTTCAAAATTCTCCTTGTAACACCAGAGCCGGTTTTATTTTTGATGGCTTTCACTCAACATCACTGGTTAAACAGCCTGGTTTGGCTATATAACCAAAGGAACAGGAGCCAAGTTAACACCAAGATTTTGGTTCAACCTGCAGACAGAGCTTTCTGTGTCAGTGTTCATATAAGAAGGACCTTGAGGAGCTTCTGCCTGGGTATCTCTCAGACCCACAGTGCTGCCTACACTCTTGTTTTCTTGCCTATAAATGAATGTCTTGGGGCGCCTGGGTGGCTCAGTAGGTTGAGCATCTGCTTTTGGCTCAGGTCATGATCCCAGGGTCCTGGGATCAAACCCTGCATCGGGCTCCCTGCTCCCCCCTACTTGTGCTTTCCCGCTCATATACTCTCTCTTAAATAAATAAAATCTTTAAAAATAAATAAATAAATAAATAAATGCCTTATGTAAGTTCTGTGAGGTCTTTTGAGTCTCTTAAATATCCAAACTTGAGAAATCTTTCCTCTATTTTATGAGGAAAGCATTCAGTTTTTCATGATTAAGTATGATGTTAGCTGCTGTTACTGTTAATTTCATTTTTGCTCTTTATCAGGTTGAGAAAAGTTCAGTATATTCCTAGTTTCAAGGTTAATTTAAAAAAAATAGTATCTTCCAAAATCGTCACACAGTTTTTGTCCTTTATTAATAGGGTGAACTGCACTGTTCAATTTTTCAAAAGTAAACTAACCTTGCTCACTACAACAGACTCTCCTTGGCCATTGTACAATATTGTATTTCTATATCGTTTAATTCAACTTGTTAATATTTTGTTAAGACTTTTTCATCTATACTCATGAGTGATATTGGTCTTTGGGATTTGCTTGCTTGCTTGTTTTCAATATCTTTTACATATTTTGTTTTACTTTTTTTAGTTTCTTCTTAAAGATTTTATTTATTTGAGAGAGAGAGAGAACATGAGCAGAGGGAGGGACAGAGGGAGAAACAGACTCTCCGCTGAGCAGGGAGCCCAACTTGGGGCTCAATCCCAGGACCCTGGGATCATGACCTAAGCCCAAGGAAGATGCTTAACCAACTGAGCCACCCAGGCACCCCACAGATTTTGTTTTTATGGTTATGCTGGTCTTATGAAACAAGTTAGGAACTGTTCTTTCCCTTTTTATTTTCTGGAAGTCTTTGTGGAAGACTAGGGCCACATCTCTCTTTTGTGTTTGATAGAATTCAGCACTGAAGCCATCTGGGGTTGGGCTTTCTTGAAGGAAGTTTGTTGATAATTAATCAATGTTTTTAATAGACATGGGGCTACTCACATTTTATGTTCCATCCATGTCATGTGTGTTAAGTTTCATTTTTTTCAAGGAATATGTATATTTCATATAAATCAAGTCCAATTTTTTGGTGTGGTGTTGCTCATACTATTGTCTTATTATCTGTTCACTTGTCTATATGATTGGTGGTGAAAAGCTCTCTTTTGTTCCTAGTACTGTATAATACGTGCCTTTTTTTATTAGTCTATTCAAGGTTTATCAATTTTACCAACTTTCTCAAAAATCATTTTTTAGCATCATTAATTTTCCTTGTTCATATATTCAAATTTTTATTTCCCTGATCTTTACTATCTCTATCCTTATGCTCATTTTGGGGATATTTTGTGCTTATTTTCCAGCTCCTTGATGGTTTTGGATCTTTGGGATTTTGAACATTTCTTCTTGCTTACACAGGCACTTCAAGCTACAAATTTCATACTAAGCACTACTTTAAACTAAATCACATGATATTTGCTATGCTGATTTTTTTTTATCACTCAATTCATAATCTTTTCAAACTGCAATTTCTTCTTTAATACATATTATTTAAAAAGCTTTTGTTTTTTAAAATATATTTGAGGTTTTTGTAGGTATTTTATTATGATTACTTATTTTAAAATAAATTTAATTTTGGTGAGAGTACAGAATACTCTGTATAATCTATTTCTTTCAACTTTATTAAAACTTATTTTTTGGCTTGATAGACGTGCTCTATCTTGGTAAATGTACCATGTGCATATGAAAATGATGTGTATTCTGCAATATTTGATGTAGTATCTACAAATACCAGTTAGATCAAGATGGTTGATGAGGTTATTAATATTTTCTATAATTTCACTGATCTCTCTTTTATTTTTACTATTGGTTGTAGCAATTGCTCCGAGGGATAGCAAAATTTCTAATTGAGTTGGTGGAATTTTCCATTTCTCCCTTTAATTTTGTCAAATACTGTTTCAGGTATTTAGAAGGCTTATTATTAGGTGCATTACACACGGTTTTTATGTCGTCCTGAGTAATTCACCCCAACATCATCTAATATTAGCATAGCCACTCCAACTGCTCTCATGCTTCTAGTTTTTATGTTCTATCTGTGTGGCAGACAGGCTTTAAGTATCTATGCCTTTGTGGAAATCCCTTTCCTCAGCTATACGCAGAAACTTCCTCTCGCTTCTTACCAATAGGATGTAGCGAAGGTGATGGGGCAGGTATGATTGCACGCTTGTAATTCACTGTAAAGCACCCATCTTACGAGAATCTCTCTCATGCCTTCCTGGTTTTGAAGAAGCAAATTGCCCTGAAACCTACAACTGCAAGGACAGAATGGTACCAGCAACCAACCACACTGTTGGGGAAGCAGATTCTTCCCCAGGTGGGCCTTCACTTGAGAGCCCATTCCTGAGGATGAGTGCAGCAATGTGAGACATGAAACAGAAACCCCAGCTAAGCTGTGCTGAACTCCTGGCCCACGAAAGCTGTGAGATAATAAATGTGTTGCAGTGCACGTCTGTGTTTGTGGGAATTTGTTATACAGCAATTGAAAATGAATGCAGCATTATCCCATTCATTTCGGTTGAAACTATCTGTGTCTTCATAGTTTCAGTGTATCTCCGTAGACAGCAAAGAGTTGGAGTTTGCCTTGTTATCTATTATGCAGCACTCCTCCAATCTATGCTCCTTCTAAATTGTGATACAGTCATTTCAAAACACGGGTTCTAAGGGTTCAGTAGCAGAGAAAAAGAATTGGTTTTTAACTGCTTCTGCTCAGAAATGGCTTGTTTCAAATCTGTATAGTCCATTAGCCAGAAGTGGTCACATGGCCCCAAACCATCCCCAGCAGAAGCTAGGGATTGCAGAAGAACATAGAGAATATATAAAAGGTTTTATCTATGCCAAAATGCCTAACAAGGAACCACTGGAAATAGTATTAGGATTATCACTTTCACAAATGTTACTGTGCATTTCTGGAAGTTCTGGTGAATATAAGTAAGCAATGGAGAAAAACTATAATTATTGGAAATAAAGTAATGAAACAACCCTTAAAGTATTTGAAAATTAGAGGTTCATATAATAGGAAAACAGAAGGAAATCAATCCCTCACAATGAATATTTGCTCAATTCTCCTTCTTTTTTTTTAAATCCAGCCAAACCAGGATGCAGTGTAATCCCCTAGTCCAATGAAACTAGTCTTGTCCAGTTGTCCATTTTTTGTCTCAATATCAATTGACTTCTCAGTAGTAATATATATGTGTATGTATATATTTGTATATATGTGTGTATATATGTGTATATATATATACGAAATGAAACTTCAACCATCTTGATCTAATTGGTATTTGTAGATACTACTTCAAGTATTGCAGAATACACATTATTTTCATATGCACATGGTACATTTACCTTGTGTATATATACACATATATATATGTAGCCCTTTATTTATTTATGTGTATATATCACTTTAATTATGTATTCACTACACATACAAACTGAATATAGATCTTAGTTTTATTTTCTATATTATTAGTCAATGTTCTTGGATTGCTTGTTTTATATAATTTATATTTTATATTTTTTTTATGTATTTATTTGATAGAGAGAGATATATCGAGAGAGGGAACACAAGCAGGGGGAGTGGGAGAGGGAGGAGCAGGCTTCCTGCTGAGCAGGGAGCCCGATGTGGAACTCGATCCCAAGACCCTGGGATCATGACCTGAGCGGAAGGCAGACGCTTAACGACTGAACCACCCAGGTGCCCTGATATATTTTATATTTTCACCCTTGAATTTTAGAGTTCCCCAAAGCTCAAATACAGTCTGTTTTTTCTCTACAAGATCTCTAGATGGTCTTGTCTAGTTTTATGGCTTTAAATGCCATCTAAAAAATAAGTGGTTCTGAAATTTATATCTCACGGTTGTGGTCTGTATCCTGGAAGCTTTTAGGATTTCCTCTTTACTATTACAATTCAAGTTTCACCAGAATGTATCTAGTTATATCTTTTTTTTTTTAATTTATACTGGATCAAAAGAAGGGACAGAATTGAGTACATAAGGGTCAGTAATACCAGACCTTTAGAACTTAAGACAATTTCCTTTCTCCAGATTGAAAACATTTTATTCCATTTTTAAATGGAATTCCTCTTCACCATTTATTTTGTTCTCTTCATTTAAAACTGCTGTTGCATTGCAAATGTGGTAAGATATTGCTTTTCATATTATAACTTTTTTCATTTTTCCTTAATTTTTATACAAGATGCTTTTCTTTCTTTTTAAATTAATTTATTTATTTGAGAGAGAGAGAGAGGGAGAGAGAGTTGGAGAAGGGGCAGAGGGAGAGAATGTCCAAGTAGCCTCTCGCTGAGTGCGGAGCCGGACGTGGGACCCCTCTCACAAGCCGTGAGATCAGGACCTGTGCTGAATCCAGGAGTCAGACACTTAACGGACTGAGACACACAGGTGCCCCTCCTTTTCTGTTTCTTAAGGTATACATTTTCTGGAATCTGGTGATATCAGTTAGTGTGTGTGTGTGTGTGTGTGTGTCTTGCCTGATTAAGCATTTGTTGGCAGTTGATACTTTTAGAATGAAAGACTATTGTGGGCGCCTGGGTGGCTCAGTCGTTCAGCATCTGCCTTTGGCTCAGGTCATGATCCCAGGGTCCTGGGATCCAGCCCCGCATCGGGCTCCCTGCTGAATGGGGAGCATATGCTCCCTGTTTCTCCCTCTCCCACTCCCCCTGCTTGTGTTCCCTTTCTCGCTGTGTCTCTCTCTCAAATAAATAAATAAAATCTTAAAAAGAAAAAAGAAGGACTGTGTTGAACATTATAAATTGCTCCTACAGGGCGCCTGGGTGGCTCAGTCGGTTAAGCGACTGCCTTCGGCTCAGGTCATGATCCTGGAGTCCCTGGATCGAGTCCCGCATCGGGCTCCCTGCTCGGCGGGGGGTCTGCTTCTCCCTCTGACCCTCCCCCCCTCATACTCTATCTCATTCTCTCTCTCTCTCAAATAAAAAAAAAATTGCTCCTACAGATTTCATCCAAAGCTCACCAAGGTTCCTTAATCCCCTTTGCTAATAGATTATTTTAATTCATCAAAGTGATGAATAGACTCTCATGTCAGAGAGTGAAGTGAGCCCCATGGTCCAGTTCTCTCTAGGGTGTGAGGTCCTAGAGCAGGCAATGGGCAGGGAGTTCCTGCAACTGTCACATAGCAAAGCTTTCCTCTGGGTTTGGATGAAATTCCTGTGACACTTTCATAGAGAGAACTCTCTCTCCTTTATTTTCTTTTCCACCTGGTCCCATGGAGGGTTCTAGATTTTCCTCATGTTTCTGCTATGATTGTCTTTTGGGTCCCAGTACTTTACTAAGAGCTTTTAAATTCCTGGGTGGAATATAGAGAAAGGAGTTATAAAGATTAGTGATAATGGATTAAAGGGAGGTGTGGCTGCTTAGTGTCTGTCTAGAAATACTAGTATTTTTCTTCATGAGCATCGATGGCTATCTGTAACACTAGTGATGTGATAACTTCCACAAGTGAATCAGATATGCTATACTCTTGAAAACAAGAATGGTGGACCCTATATCCCTTTGCTGTATATGTCCTATGGTCAGTGTTATTTTTGCGTCTTGGGTTTGTGTAATGTCAAACTGGTGAAATATTTGCTTTCCTTAGGCAATAAGCTATAAGAAAACAGAAGTAGAAACTACATTCAAACAGAAACTGCTCTATGAATTACTTAAATGTTTTAACTTGATGGCATTCTCAATGGAGGTCAAAATAGTTATTGTAGACTCAGCTTTGCTAGTCAGAAAGGCACTTTAAAAAATAAAATATTTAAAAAATTTTTGGTTCCATATAATAAAAAATAAATAAGAAACATTTGCTTGTTGGCATGAACACAAGCCAACGTTTATCACAAGGTATGCTTTTGCAAAAAACAGTCTCCAATATATTAAAGATAAACTTCTATAAAACGGGCATCACAGGGGAGAATATAATGCGAAAAATATGATTTTACTGTGTGCCAAATAATAAATCAAGCAATTTTCATGCATATGTCATACAATAAAAGCTAGAAAAGATTTTCAAATTCTGTCAATAGTATTTGTGAGTTATATACTATGAAACTACCAAACAATTGATGATGGGGATCAATTAGTCATATCCTTGCTTGGGACAGAATTCATATGTCAGCAGCAGATTGCATATGCTGGAAGACAACAAAGTGTTTAGATCTGTGTATCTCAGAATGAAGTATCAATTAAATGCCAATAAATATAAAAATTAATATAAACCACCTTGTTTATACTACACATTACCAACAATATCATTGAGCTTATATATCACAGAGAACATTATAAAATTACTGTTGAAATTTCCAATCCAATAGTCTTAGGACATGATTTTGTCTCCAGGTTAACAGAATAAATACAATCATCAGATCTCATAATTGGTTTTGTAGAACATAGAGGCTTAGACTTAGCTGATATTCATGTTCTAACCTTTGTCCCCTTTGGCTAATCTCTTGTCATCACTGGTCCTCAGTTGCCATAAAATTACTGAATTGGTGGGGCGCCTGGGTGGCTCAGTTGGTTAAGTGTCTGCCTTTGGCTCAGGTCATGATCTCAGGGTCGTGGGATCGAGCCCCACATTGGACTCCCTGCTCATCAGGGAGCCTGCTTCTCCTCCTCCCTACCTGTGCTCTTTGTCATTCTCTCATACTCTCAAATAAATAATTAAAATCTTTAAAAAAATTACTGAATTGGCATAGATGATTTCACAAATGTCTCTCTCTCTTATATTCTATGATTTTGTGATTCTATAGCAATGTGATGTATGGTTAATGTAATAAGGATAGTTCTTAGCAGTTGTGCTAAGGGGTATGGTGTTTGACTTATATTAGTATATCCTAGCAAGAACTTTCCTATGCTAAAGTTACAGCTCTTAGTGTTTGGACATTACTGAAGTATACATCCTTAACATAAGGTGCTACACTGAGAGGAGTGGAAAAGACACTGAACATGGCCCCATTTAGCACTACAGAAGTCAAAACAGAGCATTACCCTTTTAGTATGTTAATAAATGAGATGTCAAAGTTTGCAAGTGGGAAGAAAGACACTGGCACAGCAGATATGTTGACAATTTATTAACAACTTGGTACAGGTGCAGATAAATCAAAGCATATACTGTAGAGAAGATGAATTTAAGTGGTATTTTAAATAAGTGGTTTAGTAATGAAAAATAAATTTTTTATGATAGGACCTTTGCTTTGCATCCGAAATCATTTGAGTTGTATAAGTGGGAAGCAATCCTCAGCCTGATTTAGGAGAGGAAATTAGAAAAAAAAAATGTCCTTTTTTTCAATGTTCAATATAGTTTTTCCCAACCGCTGGAAAAACTGCAAGGTGAAACTATAAAAAATAGGATTCTTCCTCTATCTCCTCAAAATAAATTGAGGTCTTAAAAATATGAAACAAAATGGTAATTTTTTTTCCAACTTCAAGGGGTTTAGGTAATTATACTCGATATACTTTCTAGTCAAAATTTATGAAGCATTAGAGAAAGTTGTTTTAAAGTGCTCATAGTGATATTTGAAATGATAATAATGCCAAGTCAAGAACTTTCAAATTGGAATATTTAGGCATTCTTAAAAATCTTCAGTTGTGAAAGTCATCTTTACAGCTTTGCAGTAGCTAAAGCTTAGACTTGCAGTAAGAAAATTCTCAGTTGGGGTGCCTGGGTGGCTCAGGCCATTGAACATCTACCTTCAGGTCAGGTTATGATCCCAGGGGCTGGGTGGGGATCGAGACCCCCATAGGGCTCCCTGCTCAGCTCTGCCCCTCCCCTACCACTTGTGTTCTCTATCTCTGTCTGAAATAAATAAAATCTTTTAAAAAAGGATGAAAATTCTTAATTAAACAGGTGTTGCTTTTAGCATTAATCAATACATAGAATAGCATGCATAGTGAGAAGGAAGAATTGATTAATAAGGCACATGCAAGTTCCCAGTGAGGGAAATGCTTTACTCCAGGTCTTACCATAATTTCCTGACTGTTATTAGCACAATTTAATTTCAGTTTCAAAGAGTCCTTAAAGATGAGTTTTAAAGATAAATCAAATGGTTTTGAGACATGTAAATATAGAACTTGTGTTTTTCCATGTGTCATATGGTCCATATTGCTTTATGACGAGTGGCTACATTCTTTGTTGGCTATACCCCTGGTAGGCCATCTGTTAATATGAGACTATACAACTTTTGATGTAGTAGTAAAAGTCATAGTAATATTCATTTCACCTAGGTACATGTTATTTTAATTTTTATTGAAATATATTTGATATATAACATTGTTCAAATTTATGGCATACAACATTTTGATTTGATATATATTTGATCATGTTGAAATATGATTGATATTATAACAATAGTTACTCTACCATGTCACATAATTTTCATTTATTTTTTGTGGTGAGGAATAATTAAGATCTAGTCTCTAACCAAGTCTGATGGTTATAATACAGTATTATTGCATATACTATATTCCTAAAGATTTATGGAGCCACAGACGATTCTAAATAAGCAAAGCCATCCTGAAAAAGAAACACAAGGCTGTAAGTATCACACCTCTTGATTTCAAACTATACTTCAAAGCTATAATAATTAAAATGGATGGTTTTGGCATTAAAATTGATAATTGGCCAATGGCACAGAATAGAGAGTCCAGAATTAAACTCCCACATATATGGTCAGCTGATCTTTAACAAGGGAGCCAAGAACACTCAATGGAGAGAAAATAGTCTATTCAACAAATAGTGTTGGGAAAACTGGATGAACAATGCAGAAAAAATGAAATTGGGCCACTCACAAAAACTAACTGAAAATGGATCAAAAACTTAAACTTAAGACCTGATTCTATAAAATTCATGGAAGAGAATGTAGAGCAGAGACTCTTTGACATTGGTCTTGGCAATAATTTTTTGGAATATGACAACAAGAGCACAATCCCACAACAAGAGTGGGATTACATCAAACTCACCTAGGTACATATTGAAAGGGAATTTGCCCAGAGCCCACCATTGACACCAAAACACTTTAAGTTTGTGGAATTATCAACTATTATGGGACTGCTTTCAGATGAAATTTGCTCAACATTAATATTACTAAGTGTCCTGAGCATTTTGTTTTACAATTCTGATTAGATCTGGCCAATGCTAGAATAATAAAAAGATTATATCAAGAAACAGATAGATAAAATTTTAAAAGACAATAATGGATAAACATCTTGAAATATGTGGATGTCTCTGGTTAAAATTATTCCTCAGAAGAAATGAAGTATAATTTCTATACCTGAAGAACTTGTTTCACAATGCATCATGAAACTAAACAATGGTGAGCAGGTCAAGGATAGGGGATGGGGTTTGCACTAGCAGAAAAATAAAATTATTTATGACACTGAATAATTTATTGTGTTTGTAGAGTGAAATATTACACAGTAAACTATTAAGTATTGAGATCAGAAACTTATATGGTTCAAAGTAAGATTCTATTATAAAATTGCTCTGTCTTTAATATGGGATATTATAAGCAAAGGTTGTATTTTCCTTCAAGGGTGTTGTTTATTTACCTAGAATATTGGTTTTGAAGTTGTATTTGAACATACCTTTGCATGGACCATCCACTCACAAGTTTGCCATAGACATCACATGTTTCTATTGTTCAGATCATTTCATACCTTATGTTATTCACTTGATCCTACAAGCATTTGGTTTTATGACTTATGACCACTGGGTTGGGGTTTTCTTGGAAAAGTACTAACATACTATAACAGCCTGGTTGTGACCCAAACTGTTATGCTTTTCTATATCATATTTTTGCAATATGATTTTGCTTACCTCTCATCAAGCAGTGAAATCAGTTTCCTATAGGCTTTAACATGGGCTAAACTTTTGACTTATTTCCTCCAATAGAACATGGCTGTAGTGACGTTCTGTCATTTATGAGGCTAAGCTTCATAATGAAGGAGCTTGTAGGAGAAGAAGAGACAACTCGAAGGAGCGTTCAGTTTTCCTAGCTGAGGCTGTCTAATAGCCTCCAGCCAGACATGAGGGAGAGTGCAACCACTGTCAGCTTAGATGTTCATCCACAGCTGCACACAGACACCTGAGTGAGCCCAGTTGAGAATTAACATTTCTCCAGTTGATTCAGACTATTAAACATTAATGCATACTTCTTGTTTATACCATTCAATTTTGATATATGGACTTCTGGCAGTAATAACAACAGCAAAAACCCCTTATATGTACAGAAACTTAATTTTTAATTATCTGAAGGCCTCATTATAATTGTACACAAAATGGGGTGGCTGGGTGATAGACATTGGGGAGGGTATGTGCTATGGTGAGCGCTACAAATTGTGCAAGACTGTTGAATCATAGATCTGTACCTCTGAAACAAATAATGCATTATGTGTTAAAAAAAAAAAAGAAGAAGAAGATAGCAGGAGGGGAAGAATGAAGGGGGGAAAATCGGAGCGGGAGATGAGCCATGAGAGACGATGGACCCTGAAAAACAAACTGAGGGTTCTAGAGGGGAGGGTTTGGGAGGACAGTTAGCCTGGTGATGGGTATTAAAGAGGGCACGCTCTGCATGGAGCACTGGGTGTTATACGCAAATAATGAATCATGGAACACTACATCAAAAACTAATGATGTGATATATGGTGATTAACATAACATAATAAAAAAATAAAAAAAATAATTGTACACAAAGACATCAGAATCCAGCAAAACTAAATCAAATACATACATAGCTCTATAAAACCCCTCAAACCATTTGAGGCTCTTCACAAAGTATTCTAAACCAACCTTAAAGATCTCACCAGCCACTAAATTCTAGGTATCTTCATTACAGAACATAAGGGCATAACTCTCAAATGCACTGAATCTGGGGCTCCTGGGTGGCTCAGTCGGTTAAGCTTGGTTTAGGGTCAAGTCGTGATCTCAGGTTTGTGGGTCTGAGCCCTGTGTAGGGCTCAGTGCTCAGCACAGAGTCTACTTGTCCCTCTTCCTCTCCTCCTCCCCCGCCCTCAAATAAATAAATAAATAAATAAAATCTTTTAAAAAATACACTATACTTGTTTTTCTTCATAACTTCAGTCATCCTACTGGTCTTACTGATAAGACTTTTCCAACTGAGGAAAGATGGGTTATCTCTCTGACACAGCTAAAAATTCCTCTCTGCTTTAAAGCTGTACTTGGTTCCCAAGACAATTCAATTGCTTTCTATTTTGTACTCCCAGAACCTGAGTCATTTTCAATTGCTTCATGAAAAATTATCACAACCTAGCACCTACTAATTATTTCATAATTATGTAGATCAGAAGTCAAGACAGGTTACAACTGGATTCTCTGGAATGGTCTCACTCAAATCAAGATCAATCCACTTTCATGCTCATTTAGGTTTTTGGTCAAATTCATTCTTTGTGGTCATAGGACAGAAGTTTCTTTCCTTGCTGGCTGTCAGTCAAGGACAACTCATCTTTCTAGAGCTACGTGCATTCCTCATTACATGCTCCCCTCCATCTACAACCCAGGAATGTTACATCGGATCTTTTCCACATTTCAAATCTCTCTGATTTTATTTTCTGCCACCAGCCAGAGAATACTCTCTGCTTTCAAAATGCTCATGTAATTGGAGATTGGATAATCTCCACGTACTCCATGTAAACCAGTATCCATGTAAACAACTACATAATCTCCCATTTGATTAACTTAAAATCAACTCATTAGTCACCTTAACTGCATCTGAAAAATCCCCTGCCATGTAACGCAACGTAATGAGGACATTTTATCTCATCATGTTTACAACCCTAGATCAGGGTAGGAAATCTCTGGGGTGAGTGGGGTGGTGCTAGGATTCTGTCTCACACAGGTATCGTCTTTATATTGGTCTGATACCACATAGACTGCTGTGGTACAGTCATTATTTAAATCTCTTCCTAGCTAGGTCACTGGTGCCTTCAGCACAAATATTGTGTCTGCATTCATCAATTCTTCCCAGCATCTAGTATGTAGGGTTCAGATTAAGTACATAACAAATATCCACTAAGAAGCAGGACTAATTATTGGTAAATAAAATAACATGGAATTCCATTCTCATGATGTAAAAATTATATAAGCACAATCATGTCAGAAAAAACAATCAAATTGATCAATCCTTTGGAAGAAATTTCTTATAAGCTACTTTATCATAATTATGAATCTCAATCTAAATAGGTTATTCAAATATTTAAAAAGAAATATATATATTTTTTACTTTGAAGAACTTTGGGTCCACAATATAAAGGATTTCTATTTACTTCCTTGTCCCAGAAACTAGAACATTGATTAATTACTATTCCTTATGGCACTAAGAAAATTAATAAGTAAAACTATTCTAATGTAAATGTAAAATTAAACTATTACTTCTATGATCTGAGCCTATAATAATAATTTTCTCATGGCATCTGAAAATACAATTACAAAGGTAAAAGATGCTATGATATTTGAGGTTACAGATTTCTATTTTCCCTTTTCATATAGCTATTTTTATAAGAAACAGTTCTGTTTCTCTTTTATGAGGCAACACGTTTTAATAATCTCTGCCCTCTTGACAATGTGTAATACCATTTCTGCTTTCAGTACCCTAAAGCAAAGCTATTATCCATGTAGGGAAAACAGCAAGTTAACATTTTTGATGTAAATTTTTCAGTTGATATGTATCATATTTCACCTAAAGGCATTTTCTTTCTTAACGTTTTATGCAATTACAAGCTGGGAAAAAAACATAAAATTACCACGAGAAGTAAAATACTATTCTTGTGGATCTGCCTTGAGGTGGCAGGATGAACAATTTTCCTTCTGACATGGATGTCATGTAGCATTAGCAAAATGACCTAAAGTGACTTATTTTATTGTTTTATTAGAGTAACGTGAGACTAACTAGACATTAAAAACAAGTATTCACAATTACCATATCATCTTTGAATCTTTGAAATGTTCATCCTTTGATTGCTGTATATTAATGTTGACAGTGGAAAAACTCTTCACTAATTTAAGAGTCCTATATTGTTTGTTGCTTTTTTTGGATAATTTCTTTGTCATTAAATTGAAATATAATATTTGCCAAATATTTAATTAACATCAAGGATCTTGTAATCTATTTTCTAATAGAAATAGCATTCCCACCTCTTAATAAGCAAATAATAGTCTTTTAAGATTCTTATAACCACTGTACCATTTGATACTTATATACTCTATCACTCATAATTTCAGCCAGGTTTAACTTTCACACTTCCATTTCTTTCATCTAAGGCATTTGTCCAGTAAATGGAAGATACTGACTGGGTATTTACTGGAAGATACCAGTCTTGATGACATGAGTGTGGCTATAACATGTTCAAGTGATGTTTCAGCTATAAGAAAATGAATTCTCCAATTCAATTATAATAAGTAAGGACTTTATAAATCCAAGATCATAAAAACTTTTGAAAAGTGATATTTACAGGGACAAAGTTAAAGCTGTAAGCATCTAAATGTTTTAATAAATAGTCTAAAGAATAATTTCCCCTTACATATAGAGGAATTATCTGTCCCTTATTAACACAAAAATTTATTTTTATATTAATAAAAATAAAATAAAAGTAACATGTAGTAATTATTACGACTATAGAAAATATAAAATCATAAAGAAGGGGATGTAAATTATCACTCATACACACCTTTGAGAAAAACTGCTATCAAATACCTTATAGAATTCTATATTTGAGGAAGTCAGGGAGAGGTCTGCAGATTACAAAATAAAATTGAAGCTTATATAAACTAATTAATAGATATGGGTAGTCCTCAACTAACATAAAACATATGGGTTAAATTTTCGAAAATTATGCATTCATTTGTTTATTCAAAAATATATAAGTGAACTTAACATAGTACAAACATTATTCGAATACTTAGATTACACCTATGAGCCAAATGGACAAACACCCCTAATCTCTTGGAGTTTATTCTCTGGGAAACCAGAGAATAAACAATAAGTAGAATAAATTATAAGTTACATTGTATGTGAGAAAGTGATCAAGTGCTAAGGAAGAAAAAAAATAAAAGTGGAGCCAAAAAAGGAATAGAAGCAAAAGTATTAACTAAGATGACAAGACCTCATTGAAAATCTGAAGGAGGCGAGGGTTAACCAGGCTCCTGGGCCTAAGGCATTGGAGGCAGAAGGAAAACCTAGAACAAGAGTTGTCAGGCAGCAGGGGACTGGCCGAGCTTGAGGAGCAGAAAGGAGACAATACAAAAATTATATTGGGGCGCCTGGGTGGCTCAGTCATTAGGCATCTGCCTTTGGCTGGGGTCATGATCCCAGGGTCTTGGGATCGAGCCCCGCATCGGCTCCCTGCTTGGCGGGAAGCCTGCTTCTCCCTCTCCCACTCACCCTGCTTGTGTTCCCTCTCGCTGTGTCTCTCTGTCAAATAAATAAACAAAATCTTAAATAAAATAAAATAAAATAAAAATAAAAATTATACTAAAGCAAGGACGGCCCAAGTAAGATATTGAGATGATCTATGATATAGCATATTTGTTTGGTTTTGTCAAACAAGCATGTGTGTGTTTTCCTCCTCACACAGAGGAAAAAATCATGGAAGAAAATGGAGGAAAGACATAGAGGAGGCACTGAGACTTCTCGGAGTATAACTTCATGAGGGACAAATTGTAGAAGTATTTTACCACATTAAATATTTTTAAACTCATTATTAAAGGAGTACAAATGTAGAAAGCACTTTAGTAGTTCAAAATGGTGAATTAGCTGTAAAATTGAAAAAAATGTTAAGCAAAATCTTAAGTAAAGCTATAGGGGTCCAATCACAGTAGAAACGTCATAGCAAAGCAACAGGATGGATGGTAGCTACTGGTGGTGAGCACAGCCTAACGTGTATACTTGTTGATCACTAAGGTGTCCACCTGAAACTAATGTAACGTTGTGTATCAACTGTATTGGAATAAAAAAAATTTAAAAAAATAAAGAAAAGCACATAGAGCAACATAGTGCAAAAGATGCTGAATTGTAAAGCAGAATATCTTTATAATGTAAATGAAAACTGAAGCAGTGTTGTAAGAATGGAAGTTTTTTGTTATTGAAGTATAGTTAACACATAGTGTTAGATTAGTTTCAGGTACACAGCATAGTGATTCCACTTAATGTAGCCGCCATTGCCAGCATGCAACACTATTACAATACCACCTACTATATTCTCCCTGCTGTACCTTTTATTCCTGTGACTTACTCATTTCATGACTAGAGCCTGGATCTCACACTCTCCTTCACTCATTTTGCCCCATCCCCCACCATCAATTTGTTCTCTGTATTTATTGGTCTGTTTCTGCTCTTTGTTTGTTTATTCATTTGTTTTGAAGAACAGAAAATACTTTTAAAAGAAAAAAAGAAAGGAAGGAAGGAAAGTAGGAAGGAAGGAAGGAAAGAAGGAAAAGAAAAGGACACATAGAGGGCAGGCACATGTACACACCTTAGCCAGTCTTCCCAGACAGACTGAAATATACCTCATAGCCCACATCCTCAGGGCAGAGAGGGACAAGTGGGCCCAGACCGCTCACTTGCCCTTCAGGTGTGGCAGCTGGTTTATCTGACAAGGACCCCACGCTATATTCCTAGCATGGAGGGCCACACTCATGACAGAGAGAGAGGCTTCCATTTTAGAAACTTAAGGATCTTTTATTGACTCAGACTTTTGGAAATCCCCAATCTTTCCATGTTAAAATAAACAACAACAAAAGCCTCTCTCGTGGGATAAAAAGTCCAGCTCCTTTCCGCCTTAGTATTATAATTTGAGCAGAAGGGTGTTCTGTAGGTTTTCTCTCTTTCTTCTTTTTTTTAACCTTCAACTGTGATTTTAGTAGAAATCGTTTTAGCTGGGTTTAAGTCTTGATTTATATTTCTAATTATATATTGCTTCCTGAAATAGTCTCATTAAGCACCGAGTCCATAAGCTTATCTTTATGAAGTATTTCAAACTGTAGCTAAACCTTTAACCCTCAAGGAAATAGATGAAAGAGTGGAGGATTTTGTCAGGAATGTTTGAAATATATTTATAATGCATATCTTCACTCTTTAGGTTTTTATAGCAAGCAGCAATGCATTAAAAGCTACTATTTTCTGGATTCCATTTTATTTTCATTTTTTTGTGATGAAAGTTTTCTATTTTATTTTTTTTAAAAGATTTTATTTATTTATTTGCTAGAGAGAGAGAGAGAGTGAGAGTACAAGCGGGGGAGCGCCAGGCAGAGGGAGAGGGAGAAGCAGGCTCCCCACCGAGCAAGGAGCCAGATGTGGGACTTGATCCCAGGACCTGGGATCACGACCCGAGCTGAAGGCAGCCACTTAACCGACTGAGCCACCCAGGCATCTCGAAAGTTTTCTATTTTAGATAATTAGCTAAAATATTCAACTTTTAATTTCAGTGTTAATGAAAATTACTGATCCTGCCATATTAGTTTCCTAGTGCTGTCATAAAGTATCATACACTGGTTTGCTTAAGACAACAGACACTTATTCTCTTGTAGTTCTGGAGACCAGAGGTTCAAAATCAAGATGTTAACATGACCATCTTTCCTCTTTCCAAAGAAGAATCCTTCCTTGTCTCATCCTAGTAGTTGGTGATTGCTGGCAATCCTTGACCTTCCCTGGCTTAAAGCTGCATTAACTCTAATCTCTGCCTCCATGACCTTCTTCCTTCCATGTCTCTGTAACTGTGTGTGCTTTCCTTTTATAAGGATACCAGTCATTGGACTTAGGACCCACCCTAATGCAATATGACCTCATCTTAACTAATTATATCTGAAAGGATGCTTTTTCCAAATAAGGTCATATACTAAGTTCTGGATAGACATGAGTTTGTTTGGAGGGGGGCATGAATCAACATACTATACTCACTATGTACAAAATATGGAGATTAGGACATTTAGAAAGTATATTTCCAATGTGATTTTGGATGTATGTTTTTGAGAAGAGGGAGAACCTTCATCCTAGGACTCTGAAATGTTTTCATATTCCCCAATAAAGACGGACTCTGAAGGAGTCTGATATAGATGAATTACATGAGCCCTGAAGGAGCTCTTCTCTTTCTAGAAGGATCATTCATCAGCAAATGCCCAACAGCTGGTGTTCCTCAATCAGCTTGCATCTGCCAATAAGACTGATTTCTGCAGAATTTCTTAATTAATAGATACCCTCTAAGAATTCTCTAGGAAAGCCATTCTAGCTAAAAGAGATAGGCTTATTTTCAAATTAAAAATTCATATTTTGGTAAATTGCAGTTCTGTTCTCCATATTCATTTTCTTTGTGAATAACTTGCAGAAACTTGTGCTCATGTGATGTATGCTTTGTAGACATTTGTAGACAGTGAATTCCTTGAGTGACAGGGTCTGTATTATTCATTTACGAATTCACAAAATTAACAAGATTTCCATCCCTAGCAGGAGCTCCTTGTGTATCTATCATGAATATATGGATGGATTGATGAGCTGTGATAGCATATTGCTCCCTCTTCTTCTCCTACAATATTTTACACTATTTTTTTCTTTTTCTCTTGTTGAAATGGATAGCACTCAATACAGTTGAAACTATTTACACTACAAAACAAATCATGAGTTTATCTGTCATACAATTTAAACACATGAATGTATAAAAGATAGTGTTTTTCAAATCTGTGATCACACTGTCTAACTATCAGTTGATATTAATTATTTTTGAAGGTATGTGGTTCCGAACCTAGTTATGACTCAGGACAGTGGAAATATAGTGCTCTTATATGTGGACTTTTAATTTCTTCCCTAACCTGGTGTATCCAGACTCATAGGTTAGATAGTCCATTTATAGGTGAAACAGCATAAACCTACATTCTCTTCCAGATAGTTTTTTTTTTTTTAGATTTTCTTTATTTATTTGACACAGAGAGAGAGACAGCGAGAGAGGGAACACAAGCAAGGGGAGTGGGAGAGGGAGAAGCAGGCTTCCCGCTGAACAGGGAGCCCGATGGAGGGCTAGATCCCAGGACCCTAGGATCATGACCTGAACCAAAGGCAGACGCTGAAGGACTGAGCCACCCAGGTGCCCCTCTACCAGATAGCTTTCACTAAGATATGCATTCAGTTGTTGTAATCCAATAGCTATTTGTGAGGGATTGAGCAGAGAGCAGAGTCATGTCTTATCAAGTATCTCTGGGATGATTTGAAGTCCACACAGTAATCATGCCACCAACTGATATGAGGCAAAAGGAGTCATGGTCTTGATGTTCAAATTCGTGGCACGAAGTATGGGAAGTTTGTGCAGACTATCCAGTCTCACTCAAGCTGGGAAGAGTCAGGGAATGGTCCCAAACCGGTCAGTTGGTAAATCTCGATGTCTATCAAGAAACGCTTTTCTGTCTTTACTATATAATCATTCACTATAACACTCTTTGGACTGCCAAGAACCACAGAAATTTCTCACAGAAATAAGGTCATATGATTTTTTTTATTTTTAACATAATAAAGGTCATGTAGTATGATCACTTTTTTTTACCAAAAATAAAATTTATATCCATATTGATTCGTATATTTCATGATATATAACCTAATTAAAAAAGAATAAAATGTAGTTTTCTCCTGAGTAGATGCATTAAAAAAGATGAGTGTATTTATAATCTGCTGAGAGGAGTGAATGGCATGGAAGTACAGAAAACCGAAGTGAAAGGCATAGGGTTCAATCAATGCTTGTAGGAGAGGAATGGGTACTGCCTTTGTCTTCTGTAGGTTAGTGGTACGATATGAAATTAGACAAGCAGATTTAAGGTAGAGAATGAAGAGCCTTAAAAGATGCTTTTGGAATTTTAACTCTGGTCTTTTTTTTTTTTTGCATAAAAAATAGACACTTTTCAGGAAATGAAATAGTCACTGACTACTTAAGTGTACCTGTGATAATTAGGTTGGATGATGAAGCCATTGCAAAATAAAAGACTATTTAAAGGCACATACATTATAAAATAACAACAAAACCATGAGATGAGAAAGTAATCAGTTATTTGTTTAACAAAATGTCTGTATAGGACATAAAAATCCAATGCTGCTAACAGAAGAAAAAAATTACTCGTATGTTCCTAGTGATACTGTAAATAGTATAATCTAGAAAGGAACTTCACAAAAGATAGAGTCCAGACCTCAATCATTTATTTTGTCCTACATCCCACTTTAGGTACTATCTGTGTATTTTACACATGGATATACACATACACACACATTCCTATTCATAAGGATAGATATACATATGCATGTATGTGTTATATGCATTATGTACACACACAAAGAAAATATAACATATTTTCATATAATATATATGAATATACCAAGTTATATAATGTATAAATTCACCATTTGCTAATCATTTCCTACATAATTATGAAAATGATAATAATGATAACTGATTAATATTTTAGCATTTATCATTACATTAAATAATGTGCTTTACATGGCTATACATGGGGGTATTGACTATGGACATGCAGTTTGAAGGAAACATGTATGCTAGTTATATATATTGGTCAAAACAAAATGTTGGTTCAAATATAACATAAAATACAGTGTACTCAATGATCAGAACCATAAAAGTGATGAGGAGATATTTTTTATATTGTTATTTTTGTTGTAGCATTTTTACTTTAAATAATGGGAATAAATCCACTAAATATATGTAATAACATATTATGATTTCCAGATAGGTGACCTCGAAAATTTAAACCATATTTTATCACTATCTTATTCATCTTTATGTTCTAGAACCTAGGGCAATACCTGCTTATAGTTGGTACTTCATAAATAACTACTAGAATGAATTAATAAGTGACTAGCTGATTGAGCAAGGATGAGTGTTGGAAAGATGTCAAAATGGCACAGATGTAGGAGATAGTATGTAGGTCGTACTTGTATCTGATATGTGTGGCCATCAGTAGAGAGTGATAACTGTGCTATTTACCACAGTGAGAAACTAGAGAGGATGAACTTGAGAACCTGTTCTTTTTTCCTTATAGTAATCCAGAGATAACTGGACCTTATGTGAAATATCCAGTGGGCCACTGAAAATTCTGGACTAAGCCCAGAGAGTGGGATATCCACAGATTTGGGAATTACCCATGTGATCTATTAACAAGAGAGGCGATACTTTGAGGCAAACATATGGGGAAAGTGGAGAGAGATTGGTATGTAGGAGATATGGACTAAAGATAGATTTACAACTGGGGACTTGATTTGACATAAATGAGCCATGATACAGAGGCTAGGAAAAAAAAAAAAGATCTCACTTGAGAGGATATTTCAAGGTTAGAGGTTGTGGTCATGAATGTCAAATGCTAGAGGAGTCAAGGATGACCAGGAGTTGATGGTGTCAACTTATACTCTCCTTCATTGTAAGGGTCTATTGAATGGAAGGAAAAGCCTTTGTTGTCTACTACTTTGAAAAGATAATTGGCAATAAAAGGGCAATGAATGAGCGGTTGTAGTTGAAAATAATTTTTTTTAATCTTATGCACTGACTCACAGGGGCCAAAATCTTCAAAAAGGAGTCCTTGAGCTGCCAAAGGAGAAACAAGGGATAATTGATGGAGTAAGGTCCAGAGAAAATGGATGGAAAAAGGTTTTATTTTATCCAAAACAAATTTTCCCAATATGTGAAATGAATTCAATGGAAGCAAAAGATAAATCGCCCTCCTTGTCTCTGAGAGCTTAAAAATCAAGCTTTTCTGCCATAAATTCAGTTTATTGGGCTGACAGAGATATGTGCCCCATTGTTCAAACTCTAACATAAAACCATGTATTCAGAACATGTCAAGGAGAAAACCAATTATGCTGTATTGCAAGCAAATGAGCTGTGAAGCTGGTCCAGAAATAAAAAGGAAAAAAAATCAGGTAAAGTGAGAGAAAATATGAATGTATGGAAGATAAGAATATGCAGGAATGTAGGGGATAGTGGGTGATTCATACATTTCAGCTGCCTATTTAAAACACTAAAATTTAGCTTGGCCCAATGGGTAGTTTAATTTTTAAGATAATTGCATTTTATTTCATCATTAGGAACGATTCAATTTTACTTCTAAATTCTGGGAAACCTGGATGGTGGTATATTAGATTTGAATATTTCTGTTTGCCTCTCTTTTCTCTCTTTCATTTTTCCTTTAAGGCCAGTGAATCACTGGAAGGGACTCACTTCATATTCTTTATCTTCTTTTTTCTTTTTTAATTTTTTAAAGCTATACATGATACTGTTAGGTAATTCAGAGAATCTAGGATGTTACTAACCAAGACCCATGCTCCAAACACCACACATTGAGTGACTAGATGAAGAATTTTGGTCTGGTTTCTGCTCTTGGAGAAGTACAGAGAAAGGCAGTTCTATTTTTATTTTTAAGGAACTTCCATTTTTTTCTGTTGTGGCTGTAACCATTTACATTCCCACCAAAAGTGAACAGGGGTTTCTTTGCCTCCACATCCCTGCCAACCCTTATTATCTCTTGTCTTTTTGATGACAACTGTTCTAATCGATGTGATATGTGTTATTGTGGTTTTGGTTTACATTTCCCTAATAATCAGTGTTGTTGAGCACCTTTCCATATACTTGTTGGCTATCTGTATGTCTTTTTTGGAAAACGTCTGTTCAGTTCCTCGCCCATTTTCTGATCAGATTGTTTGTTTGTTTGTTTTCTTTTGAATTGTATGAGTTCTTTATATATGTTGGATATGAACCCCTTATCAAATATACAATATATCCCTTTGCAAATATAGTCTCTCATTCTATAGGTTGCCTTTTAATTTTGTTGATTGTTTGTTTTGCTGTACAGAAGCTTGTTAGATGTCATTCCATAATTTATTTTTGCTTTTGTCGCTTGTGCTTTTGGTGTTGTATTCTGGAGACTGCTCCCTAGCCAATGTCAAGGAGCTTTTCCCTTTTGTCTTCTTCTAGCAGTTTTACAGTTTCAGGTCTTATGTGTAATGTTATGTGTATGTTATCCATTTTGAGTTCATTTCTGTGAGTGGTGGAAAATAGGGGTCCAACTTCATTCTTCTGCATATAACAACTACATGAGTTTGATGAAGAAATTTTCCCCCAGTCAAGCCTCAATTAAACCCCAGCTCTTGCCAACATCTCGTCTGGATTCTTGTGAGAGATCCTGAAGCTGGGAATTCGGCTAAGCTATTCTCAGGCTTCTTACCCTCACAAACTCTGAGATTTAAAAATGTGTGTTATTTTATGCAGCTAAGCTTGTGGCAATTTGATATACAGCAATTGATACAGATTTTGGTAACCTGGAAATGAGATGCTGCTCTAACAAATAACTAAAAATGAGAGAGCAGATTTGGAACTGGGCAGTGGACAGAGGCTGGGAAATTTTTCAAAAGCATACAAAACACTAAATTTCCTGGAAGCGATGAATCACTAAATTCTACTCCGGAAACCAATATTACCCTATATGTTAACTAACTAGAACTTAAATAAAAATTTGGAAAGAAAAGAACATAAATCTCCCAAAATAAAAATAAAATTAATTAATTAATTAATTTCCTGGAACAAATAATTATATAGCAGAAGTTTGAGAACATTGCCAGTGATGGCGCAAAAGGAAGGGAGAAGCATTTTACTAGAAAATGGAGTAAGGAAGATTCTTGATATGTACCAGTGGAGAGCTTGTCGACATTCTGTTCAGCAGCTTTGTGGACAGTAGAACATACATGTGGTGAGCTTTGTTATTGAGCAAGAAAGATCTCCAAGTGAAGTGTTGGGGATGCCACATGGTTTCTTCTTTTTGTCTACAGTAAAAAAGTGCAAGTAGAAAGATAATTTGAGGAAAGAGTTGTTAAAAAAATTTGATCATTTGGAAAATTCTAGCTTTTCTAGATGAAAAAGATGCTAAAATTAGAAATTGTTTTTAAGAACTGTCAGGAACGCATGATCTTTGGGAGGAAAAAACAAAAGCAGAAAATGAAGGTGTGATTGTACAAACTTACCCTAAAAATTAAAAAAGATCAGATCATTGGGCCGATAGGATGGACTGTGATAGGGAGACTGTAGCATGGCCCAAATTAGCCCCACTCTGGGTCTTCATATACCCCTGTAATCCTGTCCCTTTAAGTCGGGGAAGAACCTACAAATAGTTTCTAATAGAAAATAACAGAATTGCTGAGATGTCACTTCAAAGCTATTTAATCTCTCCACCCCTCACTTTCCTTATTTGCTGATTGTGAATGAGTAAATACATGCTAATATAAGAACTTCATAAGTAAAATTCCTACTATCCTGAGGATGATATTTTCACATACATGATAAGTACTCAGTACAGATTAATGGGCTGTACCTGCACCCCCCTCCTCCCCTGGAATGGGGGTAGTAAGACACAGTTTACTCTCTGTTTTCATGAGTTTGGGTGTTTGAGATTCCACATATAAATGATAGCATACAGTACTTGGCTTTCTCTTTCTGACTTATCTCACTTAGCATAATATGCTCAAGGTCTATTCATGTTGTGACGAGTGTCAGGATGCCCTTCTTTCTTGTAGTTGAAAAAATATATATCACCTCTTATTTGTCTATTCATCTGTTGATGGGGACTTAGGTTGTTTTCATATCTTGGCTAGTATGAATAATGCTGCAGTAACCATGGGAGTATAGTTATCTTTGATAACTTATTTTCATTTCCTTTGGATATATACCCAGAAGTAGAATTGATAACCATATAGTAGATCTACCTTTAATTTTTTGAGGAATCTCCATATTGTTTTCCATAGTGGTTGAACCAATTTACATTCCCATTAAAGCCTTAGAGATCTAATGCGTTGTATAGTGAATATATAATGAATATTTTATTATAATCATAAAAACTTGCTAAGAGACTCAAACTTAATGATTCCAACCGCTAAAAAGGGGAGATAATTATATAACATGATAGAAGAGCTCATTATTGCTACAATGGCAATCATATTGTAATATATGAATGTGTCAAATTAACATGTTTACACCTTAAATTTACTCACTGTTATATGTCAAATTATTTTTATAAAAAAGATTAGCTGATATTGTTCTTATGGTTGATGGTATTACTATTATTATTGTTATATTTAAGTAACTTGCTTCATGTCAGATTAAACATATAAACAGAAATTGTAATTAACCCAGCATGTGACAAGTGTCAAGAGAGAAGCATATCTAAATTTAGCAGACGAATTTTGGCAGCAATTGGTGGTATTAGGAAAAGATTCCAAGAAAAGTTACCATTTGTGCCAGATCCAATGTGATGAACTTCATTTAGAAATGTGTTAGCATAAGGAGTGGGTGTTTTGTTGAAAGAATGTAGAGAAGAGTGGTCCGGTGTTGGTTGTACAAAAAAAGTATATGAAAGGAAATAGCACAGAAATTGCACTGGAAAGGTGTTTTTAGAGACGATGAAGACATCCTGAAATAGCAAATTAAGGGTATAGATATTATTTTGCATAAAAAATGGGGGTATGTAATTTCTTTAGTTTCCACAGGAAACTCAAAGCAATTTGCAAATGATTACTTACAGTAATTTTAAAGGAGGATCAGGTATATGTGTCTTTGCACACCCCTTTTCTAGTGGCGATGCTTCAGTTCACTATATTCCAAAAAACTGAAATTGTTTGGCTCTGAGTCCATTGTAATATTAGTTAAATTAATATCAAATTAAATTAGCATGCCCTGTTATGAATATGTCTACAAAGGATGATCATGATGTTTTGGACCACTTAACCTGTCAGTTTGTAATAGCATCTAGAACACTAAAACAAAAACAAAAACAACAACCCCCCCCCCACCCCAAACAATCAAACAAAAAAACCCACCTGTATTTTTGGGGGAAATAAAAAAAAAAAAACTACCTGCATTATTTGTTTAAATGAAGGAAGTACCAGGTAATTAGGAATGAGAAATATGTGCAGAGGACTAGTAGACAACATAAAATTCCCTAATAACCATATTTTTGTCCATGTACCCAAGAGACAGTGCTGATTGACATTGTCAGAGGAAGATGGTCAGTTAGAGCTAGCCTTGAACATACTGGTTTGGGGCTCAATTCAGTGGCACATATATGATTCATAATGACACTGAAGACACTGCTTAAGTTAAAACAATTCAACAAATAGAACGAAATGGGATTAAACGATGTGCATCAACTCACAAAAATGTATTAGGTGTATGATATAATAATTCAAAGCAGGTATAGATCCTTGTCAAAGGAAGACAATGGGTGTAAATTATCCAGTTATTCTCCTCACAATTTAGAAGATGAAGCTAGGCTTAACATTTGGCTTTATCAATTCCCTAATCTATTGTTTTTACCTAGTTGTTTTTCTCGTAGTTACTAAAATACATTTATGGAAGTTAGGCACCTTGAGGGCATTGTTAGAGACAGTGATTCTTTACATGTTATGAGGGATTATGTTCCATTGGAACTAATTTTATCTGGTCTCCCAATGCCTTCATTTTGTGTTAACCATTCATCACCATCATATAAAACCTGAGATAGAGATTTTATTTTTTGCCAATATGACCTACAGACGGTATTGACTTATAATCACTGCACACTTTCAGCTTCAGCTTCATGAACTTAACTTCATTCTGGCTTTTGCCTTGAGTTGCCCTTGATCAATCTCTCCCTGTTCAACTTGGCTAAACTAACTTTGTTGTTGATTACTTCACCTGAAACAACTATTGTTTTTTCTTTTCAAATTTTCATGATTATTTCTTACTTACTGTACAAATAGTGACGTATGAGTGTAGTATTTTCTTGTCACAAGTTAGAGTGAGACAGACTATTGAGGGTTGTTTGTCTCTTGGCCCACTGTGACTGTCTCATTATTTCTTCAAATTATGAAATGGCAAACTGAACGATGCTGATATGTGTGTCTTACCATAATGGTGCTCCGAAGGGCTTTGAATATTTACATTTGCCTTCCAAAATAATATTAAGCACCATGCAGTATAAATGAAGAAGGTAAACACATTCCAAAATAATGTATCAAAAAGAAATATTGGTTAATAGGTATTGCCAACCTACATCTTGATATTGATACTAAGTAGGTAATTTATAATAATCTAAGTAATCTCAGAGGTATTGAAAATGTTCAAAATAGCTATTGTACTAAATTGTTTCAAATAAATATCCATCTTTTATTTTTTCACTAAGAAAATGATCTGTTGATAATCTGAATGAATTGAATATTATTACATATACCTTGATTTAAATTATAACTAGTGAATTCAGAAATAATGTCAAATAAGCAGCTGGATTATTATAGCAACAAAAAGTCTCACCATTAATTACTTCATTAAAAATATTGGGATACATAATTGTTAAGACATAATATACATAAGCATTTCTGAAACAGTTATACTTGATTACTGTAGCACATATTCTCTGGGATGCCCTCCCTATGTTGGCAGAATGTCTAATAGAGAAATACCCCCCAAATATACACATTTTGATCATTCCGCAAGTTCTGATGCAGAATCTTTGAGCAGAGATAAGGGCTCTGCATATTCAGTGAGCATTCAAACATTCATGCATCACCCTTGGAACACCGCACAGACCACTGTGTGGGGACTTGTATTTCCAAATTGCCCAACTGAAGAGCCCTGATACCAGCTTTCTTGCCCATTTGAGATGATTTTGAAATAAGGTTGTATTTCATAGCGAACCTTCATGTACTTAGTATTAGGTCTTATGGGTTTCCTGAAAATTCCCTTTCACTAATTAAGCAATTAAAATATCAAATCCTAAATAAAGAAAAGGTACTTGAAGTTGTATTAATATCCTTTCCTTTCTCCATATGTGGATTTTATAGAGTACTCGCTTGTAACCTTAGCCACATCTCCATTCTGAAGAATCTGACACGTGTAGATGAGACAGGAATCTATATATTACATCAGTGTCTAGTAGAATAAATTAACGGAGTTTGTGCAATAAATCAGGCATGTCTTGTAAAAAAAAAAGGCACTAAAAATAGTACAGAGTTAAGTTGTACAAGTTTCAGAATTTAAAATTCTGTATTCTATTCCTATGCCACTATGATTTTAAATACACATGATTTGAAATAAGGAAAAAAATAAGAATGTGTTCATTTCTGGGTATTAAATGCTATTTGTATATGTATGTATTTATTCATTTTAATTTAAAAAAGGGAAAGTAGTTTGAAATATATCCATTTGATTAAAAAATATAAGAAAACTTCATGGGATGCCTGGGTGGCTCAGTTGATTAAGTGTCTGCTTTCGGCTCAGGTCATGACCCCAGGATCCAGGGATGAGTCCTGCATTAGACTCCCTGCTCAGTGGGGTCTATTTCTCCCTCTGCCTGACACTCCCCATGTTTGTGCTCTCTCTCTCTTTCTCTGACAAATAAATAAATAAAGCCTTTTAAAATAAAAAATATATATAAGAAAACTTCATTTGTTTAATGTAGTTAAATTGATTTTATGTATGTACCTATGTATTTAAGTATATATTTTGTGCATTATGAGATTTTAATAATAAGATAGATGCAGTTGATAATTGTTTTAATGTTTTTAATATTATTAATTTATAACTTTGTGTTATTCATCTGTAAATAAAACTATAAACATTTAATTTAACTTTTAATCACAATTACATTTAAATATTCTTAAAAATTTCATCTTTCAAAAGATACAGTAAAGTCTAAAGAAAAAAAGCTTTTGACTCAATTTTCTAGTCCAACTGAGAAGAAACAAAATGAAAAATCAGTTTACTTACTGATTCTTGGACAAGGATCTTTAATAGCAAAACATGGAAATTTTTTCAAACAAGAAAAAAAAATTAATTTATAAATAAATAGAACAAGTGCTGTCAAATACTTAAACTTTTAAATGTGTTTCGGTTGATGTTTAATAATACTGTGTTTTGAGAAAATTATCTTTTCTCCTGCTATGAGTCTGACAATTTTCAATTACATCTTTATTTATAATTAATAACACCAATTTGGAAAGTATGGGTATCAGTTCAAGAATTCTAACAGGACATGAGTCACACAGCTATCCCAACAAAGAAGTTTGTTTGTTTTTGATAATGTCAAAAACTAAATTTTGTGGGGTTTTTTTTTGTCATTGTCAATTTGTATTGAAAATAAGTGGCTATTTTTATAGAAGAAATGAAATCTTATTTTCCATTTATGGTTTTTTGGAGCCAAAAAATAAGATATTCTATCTTGGTAATAGATCTGAATTAATACAGAATAGTTCCTGAATTATAAATGTAATTATTTCCTCAATGGTTTTGCAAGATATAAAGACTATGTATTATAATTAATTAATACAAATGTTTGAATCTCTTTTTTGTAAAATATTAATTCTAAAACCAACCAGTTAAACAAGTCAGATCATGTGAAATCAGATTTGTATCTTACACAATACTCAAAGGAATTCCTAGTGAATCTAATACTTGACTATAAACATAAAAAAGAGAATACCATTTTTCATACATTTAAAGATAGAACTATATAGGGAAACACGATGAATTTCATTACATAAATGATTCTGCTCTAAGGATTTTTCATTTTTACAACAGTCCTGCTTTAAAATTTTGGTATGTATAGAGATCTATGAAAATCTGTTAGTATTCACTACTTAGGATACTATAAGAAGAAAATTTTGGTAGGGTAGGAAGACAAAATACAGATCACAGCACCTGAATGCAGGTGCATTTCATTTAATTGCACTTTGCACATACTGCATTTTTTTTACAAATTGAAGGTTCATGGTAACCCCTATATTGATTGAGTCCATTGGTGCCATTTTCCAACAGTATTTGCTCACTTTGTGTTACATTTTAGTAATTGCCACAGTATTTCAAACTTTTTCACTTTTATTATATTTGTTATGGTGATCTTTGATGTTATTGTTGTCATTCTTTTGGGGTGCTGGGTACGGCGCCCAAATAAAAAGGGGAACTTAATTGATAAATGTTGTCTGTATTCTAACTGCTCCACTGTGGGCCATTCCATTGTCTCTCTTCCTCTCCTCGGGCCTTTCTATTCCCTGAGATACAACAAATATTGAAAATAGGCCAATTGATAACCCTACAGTGGCTTCTAAGAGTTCAAGTGAAAGAGAGTCGATGAGGCAAACTTCATTGTTGTCTTATTTTAAGAAATTGGGAAGCCAGCCCACCCTTCAGCAACCACCACCTTAATCAGTCAGTGGTCAACAACATGGAGGCAAGACCCTCCACCAGTCAAGTGTGTATTTCTACATAAAACTACGTTTCTGTTGAGGTGAGTTCAGAATTACTAGTAAAAATAAGAATCAAATAGTGGTGACTGGTACAAGGCTAATAATGAAGGAGGAAGGCAAAATCTTAAGATGCCAGATGGATTTTGAGAATCAGGTATATGTGGTAGTTCTGGGGAATGTTAATAAAGGAAAAGAAAGTTCTGAAGGTGTGAGGTAGGGGATGTGAGAGTGTATTATGTTAGGTTCACTGTGGGACAAAACATAATCATGCAAAATGAACATATAAACAAATACAGTAGAAATCAGCATACACTGCCACTTCATCTTAGTTGTTAATCAAAAATGTTTCATTTGTTTTCCTGTAGAGAATATGTGGTTTAAAAGCAACTTATTTTTAATTCTGTGTGTATATTTAAGAACTTCCTATAGAGAACACTGTTTTTAAACATTATTGTCCTCAGTGTTTGACAATAACATTCAATCATTATTGTGACAATGAGCATCTTGCTTCTAATTTTTTATGGCGATTATGGCAACTATGAGTCAACTTATTATGGAAGAGATATTCACAAACTAAAAAGAAATAAAATGGGTCTTACCATTGTGTGATTTCTTATGTTGCTTTTTGTTTATCAGACAATTATACTTGCAGATTTCTTTGATAAAAAGATGTAGTTTCCAACTACTTTGCATTGTGATCATATAATTAGCACAAGAAGCCAAACAAGTAATTGTTTCTTCACATCAAATATATTTATAGCAAGTGTATAAATCTATACTTGCCCAGTATCTTGGAGATATTTGAGACTGAGTAAGATGTTACCAATGTTGTGTATATAAGATCAAAATAAAAGTATCCTTACTAATTATGTGTATGTATAAATAACAGAGGTACTTTCTCATATCTGATACACAGCTTTTAAAAAATACTGTATTTTTAGAACAAATTTGGCTTTAGAGGAAATACTGAAAAGATAATGTAGGGTTTCCATATATCCTCTCATTCAGTTACTGCTTTATGACTAACTTATATTACTATGGTGCATTTGTTACAACTGGTGAAAAAATATTGCCACATCATTATTAAATAAATCCATATTTTCCTCAGATTTCCCTAGATTTTACCTAGTGCATTTTTCTCAGTTCCAGGATTCTATACAAAATACCACATTATATTTACTTGTTATGTCTCTTTATGCTCCTTTTGGCCGTGACAATTTTTCACAGAGGGCTTCAAAGGTGAAGTCGACCAAATATTTAAAAGAAGCAGTAACATCAGTTCTTTTTAAACTCTTCCAGCACATAGAATTGGGTGGAACACTTTCTAACTCATTCTGTGAAGCTAGAATTACCTTGATACCAATGACAGAAAAAGACATCACAAGAAAAGAACATGACATATCCTTTATTTCTATAGATATAAATATCTTCAGCAGCATATTAAGAGAATAAAATACCCTGACCAAGGGGTTTGTTCAAGGAATGCAAAGGTGGTTCAACATGAATCTACTACCTTAGTGTAATATACTACCTCAATGGAAAGCGAAAGCAAGCACGAGTTCATCTCCATTCATGGAATAAAAGAATTAGATAAAAGTGTTTTCCTTTTTATAATAAAAACAATTAAGAAACTAGGACTAGAAAGACATTTCCTCAACATGATAAAGGGCTTTTGTAACAAAACCCATAATTCACATCATACTCAGCGATGAAAGATTGAAAGCTTCCCCTGCTAAGATAAGGAATAAGATAAAGTTACCCATTTTACTCACTTCCATTTGACATTGTACTAGATAGTGAAACCAGATCAATTAGGAAGAGAGACAAATAAAAGCTATCCAGTTGGAAAGGAAGTAATAAATCTATCTGTGGTCACAATTAACATGACGTTATATGTAGAAAAACCAAAAGAACACACACACACACATACATTCAAAAAGGAGTGTAAGAAAGTTCTGTTTAAAATAGCATAAGAAAATAGCATCAAAAAGAATACTACACTTAGGAATAAATGTAATCAAGAAAGTGAAAGACAGGTACAATGACCACTACAAAACACTGCTGAAATAAATTAAGAACCTAAATGATGTGAAAGATATCCCCTGTGTATGCATTCAAATATTTAATATTGTTAAGATGGCATTGCTCCCCAAAGCAATCTACATATTCAGTGCAATTCCTATGAAAGTCCCAGTGGCCGTTTTTTCAAAAATGGAAAACCTATCCTAAAATTCATGTAAAATTGCAAGTTACCCCGAGTAGCTGAAATCATTCTGAAAAAACATGGTTGGAGGACTGATACATCTCGATTTCTAAACTTACTAAAAAATCTACAGTAATCTAAACAGTGGCACTAGTATAAAGATAGACATATAAATCAATAGAATAGAATCGGCAGTGCAGAAAACCACCACACATCATGGTCAAAAGGTTTTTACAAGGGTGCCAAGACAATTCAATGGGAAAAGAATCCTCCCTTCAGTGCTGGAACAACTGGATATCAACATGCAAAAGAATGTATTTCACTAAATACAGCAATCAACTCAAACTAGATCAGAGTCCTACATATAAGAGTTAAAACCGCATAACTCTTAGAAAACATCAGGGTAAATTTCATGACTTTGGAAGTAGCAGCAGTTTCTTAGATACAATGTTGAATGCATGAGTAACAAAGGAAAGAATAAATAATTTGTACTTCATCTGAATTAACTTGTGCATTGAAGGATACTATGGAGTTAGGGAAAGCATGAATAGGTTTGAAAATATGTGATATTAATTACAAAAAGTATGTTGATAAAAATGTTGACTAAAAAGGCAGGGCCCGTTTCATGCATTTTAAAACAAACAATACAACACTTGAGCTTATTTATGGATAGATACATTATAGAAATATTGTAATGCAACAACAAACCAACAAAAACATGTAAGGAAAACTATCCAACAACTTCACAATAATGTTTTCCCCAGAAAAAGAAAGAAGACATTTGGTGGCAGAGATTTGGGAAAACTCAGATATGTTTGTAATTGTTTTCCTGATAATTAACAATAAAAACTTTAAAGATAAATGTAATATAGTATGTGGTTGTTTCTCATGTCATTCTTTGCAGTTTCCTGTATTTTTAAGTATCTCTAAAGCAGATGTATATTTCTAATGAGAAAAGAAAGCAAAGTGTGGCATAGAAGTTTTTGTTTCCCCTATCAAAAAGTCAAGAATATAAAAATTATTAAAGAAGAAAGTTTTATATATATATATATACATATACACATACACATATATACATATGTTCATATTCTATATATTTTGCAACTAAATATACATAGTGATGATAAAGATATCATTTTATAGGCATTGTTGACATACAAGTTTATAGCATTTATATTCAGTTAGTAAAGGCCATATGGGCAATATTGAAAATAACAAAGTTCATCTTAGTGTTTAGTTATGTATCCTAGGGTTACCTTGCTAGAAGAAATCATGGTGGCTTGGTGTTCTCTAGTTCGCTGACTTGTTAAATTGCACTTGTTAAATTGAGAATCTTAAACTTGTATTCCAGGGATTCTCCTATTCAATAGTTTTCTTTGGTAAGTAAAGTCTGATGAATTGGAACATTTATTACCTGCTTTCCTTGAAACTGAATGTATTATTAAACAGCTCTTTCAAAAATCACTACAATAAATACTGTAAATCCCATGTGAATTAAAACCTGATTTTTAACTGAGCAATCCATTTACAAACCAATCTCATTCATAGTAATTTTTGTGGGTTGTATAAAAACACAGAAAAGGCTAAAAAGTCAGTAAGGAGCTTATAATGGCTCATGTCTCACTTATTATATATTTTATTTTGTGATTCTAAATTTTCTTTTAAGTTGATACATAAAAGTATCATAATCTACATTCCAAGACAGGTATCTTATCCACACACTCATATGTATTACTACATATATACTTGTGGACCTCCAAAGATACATTATTGAAAGAATATTCAAACTTCTCACATTCAGAAAGATTTGTAATCCACATTTGAATAGACCTTTTTTTCCCCCAATTTTTGGGCTCAAGGCACATTTTAAGTGAAACAAATGGTGACAGAACTATGATTATAATAGCTTTTAAGGAGCCAGAAGTAATGATGAATACATATAGATATAGAGGAGAAAATTATTTTCTGGACCTTATATCAAGCTAGGCATGTAATCTGGGGAGTCATTTGTTAGAGTAACTGGTGTTTAAAATACCCTGAACCACTTTAAAAAGCTCTTCTAAATGTTATTGAAATAAAACGATGAGGTCAATTTGGAAAGGGTTGATATTTAAACTCATTAAATTCATTTAAAATATTTACCAAGAACCTGTTATTTATTTGATATTATGACAGACCCAGCAGTAAACAATAATGGGCAAAACACTCTTTCAAGGACATTTCAACAATTCTTTCAAAGAGCACTTGAAGGTTACAGTGAAATCATCAACCTTCTGGCATTAAACGTTGTGTCCAAACAATTGTTTCTCTACCTCTGTGTAAAATTCATGGCTTCCTATTTACTCATGTGATCTGAAAATAAGTAGATCTGTTTGTGAAAACTCAATAAAAACCAATATGTCAAAACATACACAAAGATGAACTAATGCAGAATAGTCAATAGGTAGCTAAGAAACAAGAGCTCCTCCATTACATGATGGGAAAAACACTCAACAATAGGTATGTCCTAGGCAAAAAGGAACTGCTGTAATTTTACAAATGTTTGGGGAAACCTTAGTTAAAAACAAAAACAAAAAACCTTAAGTGTCTTTAGTAGGCTAATGGATGTTGAGGACCTCAAAATTCAGTAATATTTGTTTTCCATAAATGTATATTGGACTCCTAGCCTGCTGTTCTTTCTTTTAATATCGGTTCTTCTAAATTATTAAGTGAATAGTGTGCATTCAGTTTTGTTTTTCTGTGTGTCTGTATGACTTACATCTTTCATTTTTAATTTTTGTTTTGCTTTGCTGTGAGTTTGTGTTTCTTCTCGTTGCGGTTGTAGTTTGCCTCAAGTTCAGAGTTAAGTATGTGGATCCTTTCAAATCCATTTTATTTCGAACAAAGACTTAGGAACATTTTAAACACTCAGGCTGTTACTTGTAATATTTCCATCTTAACATCAAAGTATCCATACATTTTGTTTGATATACCTCACTTTATGTTACTGATAGTAAATGTCTAATCCATTAGGACCATAAACCAAACTTCAGCATATCAGTAAAAATGTTTATTACAGTTTTACAGGCAGGAGTTAACAGGCAGCCCTTTTATCGTTTGATATAAGCAGGTATAAACCTGTTATTTCTGTGTTATCCTGCTAGTAATCCTTTGTCTTCTTCTCCACACTATAGCCTCTCGCACTATAAATTGAGTACTAAAAGTGTGGCATTGCCATAAAAAATTTTTTAAATGTGAAATTCGTTTTGACACCAAGTGGCACGTGGATCTTTTTTTTTTTAAAGATTTTATTTATTTATTTGAGAGAGAGAGAGAATGAGAGAGAGAGAGAGCATGAGGGGGGAAGGGTCAGAGGGAGAAGCAGACTCCCTGCCGAGCAGGGAGCCTGATGTGGGACTCGATCCCGGGACTCCAGGATCATGACCTGAGCCAAAGGCAGTCGCTTAACCAACTGAACCACCCAGGCGCCCTGGCACGTGGATCTTGAACAATGATGAATAAATTATTAGCAAAGACTGAACAATTGTTGAAAATAGTGTATGTAATTTGTGTCTGGAAAAATGACACCTATAGAGTGAAACAAGTGCCCAAACTATTTCTTGCCTTAACTTAGCAGATATTAAATGTGCTAAAGAAATTTGGATTTGGCTAAGGCTAGATTGAAGCAGATTGTTTGAAGTGTCAACTGGGTGCATCTAGCTGAGCCTGATAAGGTGTTGCAAGAGAAAGCTGAGCTAAAGAAAGAACTGGGGTTTTTAAGCAGAATTTAAAGGGAGTATATGGGGCCAGTTGTGTTGGATTGGAAAATAGTGTTTTTAAAGTCTAGTTTTCTAGCCAATAAAAGAATTTGAAATGAAACAAGGCCTATGGACGAAGAGAAAACCAAGAGCATGGTGGTATGTCTCTTTGAAATAAGATGGTAACTGTCTACAAAGGAAAGGTTAGTGTGATTTTTGGTAAATAAAGTGAATGTGGCTCAGTGCACACAAATTTCAAAATTTTTTGAGTAACCTATGGCTAAAAACACTACTGAGTTAGCTAAAATTGTCTGAGATAGATCAAATTGCAAAAGGTTCTTGGGACCTGAATCTTATGTAAACAAAAAGCAGGCTACTCAAGAACCATGGAGAAATCCATGATGAACAACAAATTAGGGAGCCACTCCCAGGAAGAATTATAACTATTCTGGGAAGCCAGTTTCAGAGAGCAGGACTGGATCCTAATCAAGGAGCATTCTACTTCTGTTTTAAGAAACTTGGCAACATTTTCCCTGTGTGATTTCAGGCATTGCTCTGGGCCAATGATGGATGTATATAGTTTTGCTATAAGCATTAGAGTAATTTAATTTGTAACATGCATAGAGTAACAGCTGCTAGTGTCATGTGCAAATGAAAACATTGCATATATTGGTTGCCATTGTTCTCGTGTAAGTAAAAGGGCCCAGTCAGATGTTATAGACCTAAGCAAAATTATATCTCTGATGGTATTACCAATTCATTCCACTGAATTTCTTAAAAAGCCTATAAATTAACCTGTACAAACCAAAGTTGTGATTTTTCTTTTTTCTTTTTCAGAATCCAGGCTTCCTCAAAGGTAAGATTCTTCATTAATGAAGGCATCTAAATGCTATTTCAATTACGGTTAAATGCACATGTGGGCACACACTCAGACATACAATTAAAAGACAAAAATATTTAGTAATATCCAAAC
The DNA here is from genome assembly GCF_002201575.2 of Neomonachus schauinslandi. Classification (NCBI taxonomy): domain Eukaryota; kingdom Metazoa; phylum Chordata; class Mammalia; order Carnivora; family Phocidae; genus Neomonachus; species Neomonachus schauinslandi. The sequence goes on from NC_058409.1 coordinate 140,672,680, forward strand.
TAAATAAAATTTCCCTCTAGTAAGTCATTTTATCAGAATGTATTTGATAAAAATTCCTTACCCTGGGGCAAAAAATTCTGAGAATTATCCATCTAATAAGATTTCATGCACTATTGGACAATCACAGGACAATATCCACTAATTCAAAGCCTAATTTGGTCAGCACAATAATATGTAAGAAAATATTGCATTGATGTTCTGTGTAAGATGGTTCATTGCCAACTCCTTTTTTAATTGATTTACACCATCAAGGTGTTAGATGATAGGAATTTTCCAAATAGTATGCTACTGCATTAAAATTGTGCAAAGAAATAAAAAAAAAAATCAAGAACAGCTTTCATAGGAAAATAAAACATGATGGTCATAAGCAGGATAGATGGATGATTAAAATCACACATAAATCAGTAACTTCTTTTTTAAAATTTTTATTTCTTTTTAAATTTTATTTTATTATGTTATGTTAGTCACCATACAGTACATCATTGGTTTTTGATGTAGTGATCCACAATTCTTTGTTTTCATATAACACCCAGTGCTCCATGCAGTACGTGCCCTCCTTAATACCCATCACCAGGCTAACCCATCCCCCCACCCCCCTCCCCTCTAACACCCTCAGTTTGTTTCTCAGAGTCCATAGTCTCTCATGGCTCATCTCTCCCTCCAATTTCCCCCCCTTCATTTTTCCCTTCCTTCTCCTAATGTCCTCCATGCTATTCCTTATGTTCCACAAATGAGTGAAACCATATGATAATTGACTTTCTCTGCTTGACTTATTTCACTTAGCATAATCTCCTCCAGTCCCATCCATGTTGATGTAAAAGTTGGGTATTCATCCTTTCTGATGGCTGAGTAATATTCCATTGTATATATGGACCACATCTTTATCCATTCATCTGTTGAAGGGCATCTCAGCCCATTCCACAGTCTGGCTATTGCGGACATTGCTGCTATGAACATTGGGGTGCATATGGCCCTTCTTTTTACTACATCTGTGTCTTTGGGGTAAATACCCAGTAGTGCAATTGCTGGGTCATAGGGTAGCTCTATTTTTAACTTTTTGAGGCACCTCCACACTGTTTTCCAAAGTGGCTGTACCAACTTGCATTCCCACCAACAGTGTAAGAGGGTTTCCCTTTCTCCACAACCTCTCCAACATTTGTTGTTTCTTGCTTTGTCGATTTTTGCCATTCTAACTGGTGTAAGGTGGTATCTCAGTGTGGTTTTGATTTGTATTTCCCTGATGGCTAATGATGATGAACATTTTTTCATGTGTCTGTTAGCCATTTGTATGTCTTCTTTGAAGAAGCGTCTATTCATGTCTTCTGCCCATTTTTTAACTTGATTATTTTTTTGGGGGGTGTTGAGTTTGAGAAGTTCTTTATAAATCTTGGATACCAGCCCTTTATCTGTAGTGTCATTTGCAAATATCTTCTCCCATTCTGTGGGTTGCCTCTTTGTTTTGTTGACTGTTTCCTTTGCTGTGCAGAAGCTTTTTATCTTGATGAAGTCCCAAAAGTTCATTTTTGCTTTTGTTTCACTAGCCTTTGGATATGTATCTTGAAAGAAGTTGCTGTGACTGATGTCAAAGAGGTTACTGCCTATGTTCTCCTCTTTGATGGATTCCTGTCTCACATTGAGGTCTTTCATCCATTTTGAGTTTATCTTTGTGTATGGTGTTAGAGAATGGTCGAGTTTCATTCTTCTGCATGTGGCTGTCCAATTTTCCCAGCACCATTTATTGAAGAGACTGTCTTTTTTCCATTGTATATTTTTTCCTGCTTTGTCGAGATTAGTTGACCATAGAATTGAGGGTCCATATCTGGGCTCTCTATTCTGTTCCATTGGTCTATATGTCTGTTTTTGTGCCAGTCCCATGCTGTGTTGGTGATCCCTGCTTTGTAAAATAGCTTGAAATTGGACAACGTGATGCCCCCAGCTTTGTTTTTCTTTTTCAACATTTCCTTGGCGATTCGGGGTCTTTTCTGATTCCATACAAATTTTAGGATTGTTTGTTCCAGCACTTTGAAAAATGTCATTGGAATTTTGATAGGGATGGTGTTGAAGGTATAGATTGCTCTGGGTAGCATGGACATTTTAACAATGTTTATTCTTCCAATCCATGAGCATGGAATGTTTTTCCATCTTTTTGTGTCTTCTTCAATTTCTTTCGTGAGTGTTCTGTAGTTCCTAGAGTATAGATCCTTTACCTCTTTGGTTAGGTTTATTCCGAGGTATCTTATGGTTTTTGGTGCTATTGTAAATGGAATCGTTTCTCTAATTTCTCTTTCTACAGTTGCATTTTCAGTGTATAAGAAAGCAACTGATTTCTGTGCATTGATTTTGTATCCTGCACATTACTGAATTGCTGTATGAATTCTAGTAACTTGGGGGTGGAGTCTTTTGGGTTTTCCCAATAAAGTATCATGTTGTCTGCAAAAAGAGAGAGTTTGACTTCTTTGCCAATTTGAATACCTTTTATTTCTTTTTGTTGCCTGATTGCTGTTGCTAGGACTTCTAGTACTATGTTGAACAATAGTGGCGAGAGTGGGCATCCTTGACGTGTTCCTGATCTTAAGGGAAAGGCTCTCAGCTTTTCCCCATTGAGGATGATATTCGCCATGGGTTTTTCATAAATGGATTTATGAACTTGACGAATGTTCCCTCTATTCCCTAAACTCTGAAGAGTTTTAATCAGGAAAGGATGCTGTATTTTGTTAAATGCTTTTTCTGCATCAATTGAGAGGACCATATGGTTCTCTCTCCTCTTATTAATGTGTTCTATCACATTGACTGATTTGTGAATGTTGAACCACCCTTGCATCCCGGAGATAAATCCCACTTGGTCGTGGTGGATGATCCTTTTAATGTATTGCTGGATCCTATTAGCTAGGATTTTGTTGAGAATTTTGGAATCCATATTCATCAGGGATATCGGTCTGAAATTCTCCTTTTTGATGGGGTCTTTGCCTGGTTTGGGGATTAAGGTAATGCTGTCCTCATAGAATGAGTCTGGAAGCTTTCCTTCTGTTTCTATTTTTTGAAACAGCTTCAGGAGAATACGTATTATTTCTTCTTTGAATGTTTGGTAGAATTCCCCAGGGAATCCATCAGGCCCTGGACTCTTGTTTTTTGGGAGGTTTTTGATCACTGCTTCAATCTCGTTACTGGTTATTGGCCTATTCAGGTTGTCAATTTCTTCCTGGTTCAGTCTTGGCAATTTATAGGTTTCCGGGAAGGCATCCATTTCATCCAGGTTGCTCAACTTATTGGCATATATTTGTTGATAATAATTTCTAATAATTGTTTCTATTTCCTTGGTGTTAGTTGTGATCTCTCCCCTTTCATTCATAATTTTCTTAATTTGGGTCCTTTCTCTTTTCTTTTGGATAAGTCTGGCCAGTGGTTTATCAATCTTATTAATTCTTTCAAGGAACCAGCTTCTAGATTCATTGATCTGATCTACTGTGTTTCTGGTTTCTGATTCATTGATATCTGCTCTGATCTTAATTATTTCTCTTCTAATGTGTGGCCTACGCATCGTTTGTTGCTTTTTCTCTAGTTCTTTAAGGTGTAAAGTTAGTTTGTGAATTTGGGATATTTCTATTTTTTTGAGTGAGGCTTGGATGGCTATGTATTTCCCCCTTAGGACCACCTTTGCAGTATCCCATAGGTTTTGGACCAATGTGTTTTTGTTCTCATTGATTTCCATGAATTGTTTAAGTTCTTTTTGATTTCCTGGTTGACCCAAACATTCTTGAGCAGAGTGGTCTTTAGCTTCCAAGTGTTTGAATTTCTTTCAAATTTCAAATGTGACTGAGTTTCAGTTTTAAAGCATTATGGTCTGAGAATATGCAGGGAATAATCTCAGTCTTTTGATATTGGTTGAGACCTGATTTGTGACCCAGTATGTGGTCTATTCTGAAGAAAGTTCTGTGTGCACTCGAGAAGAATGAATATTCTGTTGTTTTAGGGTGGAATGTTCTGTATATATCTATGAGGTCCATCTGGTCCAGTGTATCATTCAAAGCTCTTGTTTCCTTGTTGATTTTCTGCTTAGACGATCTGTCCATTGCTGAGAGTGGAGTATTGAGGTCTCCTACAATTAACGTATTGTTATCAATATGACTCTTTATTTTGGTTAACAGTTGGCTTATGTAGATGGCTGCCCCCATGTTGGGGACATAGATATTTAAAATTGTTAGATCTTCTTGTTGGATAGACCCTTGAAGAATGATATAGTGTCCTTCTGTGTCTCTAACTACAGTCTTTAGTTTAAAATCTAATTTGTCTGATATAAGAATGGCTACCCCAGCTTTCTTTTGAGGTCCGTTGGCATGGAAGATGGATCTCCATCCTTTCACTTTCAGTCTGGATGTATCTTTAGGTTCAAAATGAGTCTCTTGTAGACAGCATATGGATGGGTCCTGTCTTTTTATCCAATCTGCAACCCTGTGCCTTTTTATGGGAGCGTTTAGGCCGTTCATGTTAAGAGTGATTATTGAAAGTTATGAATTAATTGTCATCATGTTGCCTGTGAAGACCTTGTTTTTATAGATTGTCCCTGTAAATTTCTTTTCTATATCACTCTTGGGGGCCGGCTTAGTGGTCACATATTCCTTCAGTTTCTGCCGGTCTTGGAAGCTCTACATCTCTCCATCCATTCTAAATGACAGCCTTGCCAGATAAAGAAATCAGTAACTTCTTATGATTCAGAAATTCCACTGACGAATAGACTGTTGGAAGCATTTTTTTAATATTGTGTTAGTTTTCATCAATTGTCTGTACAAGGAAGAGTGAGGTTTACGTTTAGGAAGCAACCAATAAGAAGGAGACAAAAACTATATTGGTGATGCATTTCAAAAAGACTGGAAATGCATCAGGGAGACCAGGGTTGGGAAATATGATGACATGCTGAATTCTTTTCAGGAATTATATTCTCTCTCTATCTCTTGCATATTTAAATTTCTACATAAACATACAAACATTCTATTATTTATCCCTTCTTTAAAAACAAAACAAAACATTCTTAACTCTAATTTCCCTTTTTAGTTATCACTCCTTCTTTTCTACTCGTTTTACCAATTTTCTTCATAATAATAATGTATAATCTTAGTATGCAATTCTCCATTGCTCATTTATTCATATAAACCCAATTAAGCTTTTCCCCCACTATATAATCACAAGTACTCCTATGACCTCTTGGTTAAAAACCAATGGTTAATTCTCAATCTTTTGGTCTTACTTAACTACCAGCATATTTGAAACAGGTGATTGTTCCATCCAACTGAAATTAATCCTTCACTTGGCTTACAGGTTAGCACATACCCGGTTTTCAATCTATATCATAGACCTTCCCCTTTAGCCTCCTTCACTGGCATTTCTCTTCCTTATGATTATGAACTTCAAAGAGTCCAAGCTTCAGTTCTTAGATGTTTTCTTTTTATTATCTAACTCACTTCATTGATCATATCTCATCCAGTCCTAAGTCTTTAAATATCATCTACATATTGATAACCCACAAATTTATATCTCCAACCTGAACTTATTTTCTGAATTCCAGGAGTGTATATCCGTTTGAATCCTTGACATCTCCAATGGTTGACTATAAACACCTGGAATTTAATACGTCCAAAACCAAAGTCCTAATCAACCCTATTGTTCTTTGAGTGTGCTGTCTCTGTGGTTTCTCCATCTCTGTCAATGAAAACTGCCATCTTTCTAGTTACCTAAGTCCAAAGCTTTGACTCACTTTCTTGCACCTATAATTTAATATATCCCTAAATCCTGCCGGCTTTCCCTACAATATATCTAGAATAAACCACTTCTGGACATTTCTATGGCTATCACTCTTGTCTGAGCCATTATTATAATCCACTCCTGAATTATTTCATCAGTGTTCTAATTGATCTTTTTATAACTCCCTCTACCATAGAGGCTACCATCTAATAGCAATCAGTGATTCATTCACTACCTAAGTGAACAGTTGTCTTCCCAAAACCTTCAACACATCTGTATTAGTTGTATATTGCTGGGTAACAAATCTTTACAAATGTGGTGGCTATAAACAACACATATTTCTTATCTTGCATTTATTATTGGTGTGAATCAGCAGTCTAGGCACTGCTTAAGTGGGTCCTCTACTTTGGGCTCTCATGAGGCTGTAATAATGGAGTTGGTCATAGCTGCAGTTTCCACCTCAAGAACCCACTGGGGAATCATCTGCTGCCAATTTCATGTTTTTCTTGGCAGCATTAAGTTCTTTGAGAGCTGTATGACGAAGATCACAGTCTCTGGTTGGCTGTCCACCAGATGTCTCCCACAGTTCCTAACTCTTTGATGGCTGGAGACCACCCTCACTTCCTTGCCATCTGGGCCTCCCCACCATGATCCAAGTCAACAAGGGGGAAAGCCTACTAGAAAGACAGATGTTACAACTTCATGTAACACAGTTCTAATGACAGTCATCCTATGCTGTATTCTATGATTTAGGAGCAAGTCATAACCCAAATAATCCCTACCCATATTCAAGGACATTAAGAAGCAGCGATAATTGAGGACAATCTTCAAGTCTGCCACTACGGTTTCCCACTGCAATCAGAGTCACAGTCAAATGTTTTACTATGTCCAATGAGGACTTACATGACCTTCCCTTAATCCTGTCTTTTACATCTCCAAATTTGGAATACACCTCCAAAATACCTCCAAATTTGGAACCTGAAGTTAAAATATTTTATGATCTGTACTTGTCTACATTTAAATAAAAAAATTAATTTATATTCACAAAGCATTCAAAATAATAAAAATTCACATTCTATTACATAAATATGCATTTAATTGAAGACAGAGCTTGTGACATTGCTTAAGAAAAATAAATTTCTTTGGACTGGATAATTTTTGAGATTTCTTTTATTTCCAATTATCTGAGAGTAGTTAAAAGAGAATAAACAAACCATCATTGAGTCTTTTACCCCTTCTTTAATGCTTAATTCAGACACTCTCACAGGTACAAAATATATCAAACAATATATTGATCATAGGAATATAAAGTTACATCTCAATCCATATGGCATCAAAAAGTACAGCTTAATAATTTTCAGTGTTCCAAATATGATATAATTTTATTTGTTTTTAATTTTATAAGTAAAATGTATAAGAATTAATAAGTTAATATGGAATCATGTTAAAATGGTCTTTAATTGTAAAGACAGAATAGAGAAATGGAAGTAACAGGTTGATCCCTTTTTACAAGCATCTGTAAAGTTTAGTCCTATCTCCTAAGACATTACAGTAAAAAGCAGCAGTATGGGGGTGCCTGGGTGGCTCAGTTGGCTAAGCATCTGATTCTTGATTTTGCCTCAGGTCATGATCTCAGGGTTGTGAGATCCAAGCTCCATGTCAGGCTCTGTGCTCAGTGTGGAGTCTACGTGAGATTCTCTCCTTCTGCCTGTGCCCCTCTCCTCTCTCTCAAATAAATAAATAAATAAATAAATAAATAAATAAATAAATAAAATCTTTTTTTAAAAAGCAGCAGTATGGTATGCTTATCAATATGCCATATGGAGAAAGAGAAATATTATGTAAAGAGCGTCACAAATGAAGAATTACATTGAAGAATGTTAACATTCATTAAAAGAAATACCACACTGGGAGACAATAATATCATAAGAAATCAAAGAAAAGTAAATATGAAATAAATAACAATGTATTACTCTTGATTTTTTAGCTTTAATAGTATTGGATTTTAGCTGTGCAATATAATTTCAATTGAAAACATAAGTTTATCTTTAATAAAATATTATTTATACTAGAAGTCAGAAAACTACAGCCTACAGCATTGAACCTACCCAGCCCTCATTATTTTGTCATTCATTTATATATTGTCTGTGGCTACTTTTTTACTATAAATGGTGAGTAGTTGTGGCAGAGACTGTATGGCCTGCAAAGCCAAAAATATTTATTATGTGGCCTTTTCCTGAAAGCACTAGCCCATGCTTAACTTATGCTAATTATGTATTAAAAGATTTTTATACAAGCTAGAAACTTTCCTATCTGCTCTATGATTATACTGGTTAGAACTTAAAAATAATATTTTAAATTAATTTGTTCATTGGTTAAATGAGCATCTGATATTCTGATACCACAAGCTAATAATGAAAAACATTGTTTCATTATATCTAAATATTTCTATCTAATTAGCTAGCTAGCTGACTCTAGTCTTGTTTTATATTCTCAAGTAAATAAATCTAATCTGTTACTTAAGAAGCAATAAGCTTACTAAATGCCCTGAATATAGAAATTTTTTTATTAAATATTTTTACTCTAATACAAGAATAGTAATTAACCCAAAAGAACAGGTACAATTATATTAAACACATGAGTATCATTGTGTTATAGGGTAACATGGTTCTTGCTCATAAGTCTTTAAATAAAATAAGAAGTCAAAGCAAATAATAGGAATTGAAAGAAATCTTTAGAAAATAGTGAGATGCATTTTTTATTAGTACTATTTATAAAAATAAAACAATACTCATATTTTATTACCAACCTGACTAATACAGCATGTAAGATTTATCTGTTTATAACTGTGATTGAAAAGACCTAAGTTAATCAAATTGAAGTAAAAGTAGTTAAAAATCCAAGGTGGTGTAACAATTGAGGTATCATAAATTGCATTGATTTCTAGACACAAAATCAGCATGTTAGATAGGAAACCTATTAAAACAAACAAATTACATATTAGAATATATTTACATTTATGAATGGCCAAGAGCCATAAATACCAGGTTTGTATCTCAATTAAAATGTATTTTATGTTAGCCAAGGGGGGAAATACATATTTTTTCAATCTTGAAAGTCTCTGGTTCCATAACATATAATAAATTTAATTTTTTTTAAAGATTTTATTTATTTATTTATTTGATGGAGAGAGAGACAGCGAGAGAGGGAACACAAGCAGGGGGAGTGGTAGAGGGAGAAGCAGGCTCTCCGCTGAGCAGGGACCCCGATGCGGGGCTCGATCCCAGGACCCTGGGATCATGACCTGAGCCGAAGGCAGCCGCTTAACGACTGAGCCACCCAGGCGCCCCAATAAATTTAATTTTTTAAATAATAACATTTTATACAGTAAGTTATATGACATTTAATCCACAACAATGAGCTGAGCATATGAAATATATGCTCTAGAGCTCAATCTGAGACTAGTGAATAACTATAAATAATCTGTTTTCTTTAAGTTGACATCTCCTTTCCCCACCCCCTCTTTTGCTCCTCTTTCTATCTTTCTTATCATTCCTTTTAGCTCTCTTTAGAACAGGATGCATCTTAGAAAGTCAATAATTAAAATTGCCTTTTGATCTGTCTTGCCTTTTGTACCATTTGACCTGACCATGTAACATTATATTAGAGGAGAATTGAGGGATTCAAAATCCAAAACTAGTGAAAAAGTGGTTGGAGTCTGGAAAACCCAAACCAGGAATGAGAAGGAAAAGTTACAGTTTTGTAAATCAATTCTATTGCACTTTTATTGATATGACTGTAAGATTATTTTATCTTACTCATTTTATTCATGGATGCTGTATTTTGAATATATGTCACTTTACTAGAGAGAGTTTTACACTCCTCATCCAGTTTTCAGAGATACATTATTTGATAGATTGCCATTGTACAAGATTGTAAAATACATGTCTAAGCCATGGAAACTATATCCAGATATAATGATTAATTATTTCAGATGGTTTCATGGAGAGGATATTTAGACCCTTCAAAACAGTGCAGTGTATATTTTCTAGTAATTAATGGGCAGCTGAAGACTGCTGATCATCTATAATAACCGAATTATGTTGAATTTGAAACATATATTTTATAGATATATATTTCCAGATTCTTTCTCTAATTTCAGTCACAAATGAAAAGACATAATGAAAAATAGGAATACAGATGGCATAGCATGATTTCTAGAAATTCAGGAGTTTCCATATTATAATATTATGAATTGTTTTATCTTTGATTCAATTAAATATATAATTGATATATATTTAGGATTACATATAGCACTAAATTCATCCCAAACTAAGCATCAATGCATGACTGCATAATGATAAGTTAAATTAATATATGATTTTAAGATGAACACTTATTAAACTCTATGCTATGGACTCGACTAGAGGTCCTTGATAATACAAAACATAGTCTCTAGTGGATTAAAGAGAACATTTAATAATTAAGCTAAGTAATTAATTGTATAAATATCTACAATCCATGAAAACTACTATGAAAAAGTACATAACACTTTGTGCCCAGATCTTATTTTCTAACAACATTCTCCAATAAATGGAAAGAGGGCTCCTTAGAGAAATGGTTGATTCTAGAACTGGGAAGGAAATATACAAAATAAACATCTCATAATACCAGCAAGGAAGGAAATGATTAAAAATAATCAAACAAAAACCAAAAACTCCCATCAATGGAGGTATATCAAAGGGACATAAGAGCCACCTATAAGAACACCCAATAGCAAAGCTAAAACAATTTGAGGAATAAAATAAAGAAAATAGTATTGAATCATAACCTAAAGTATAAAATAAACATCCATGAGTCCATACTGATACAAATAAATTATTAACTAAGAAAAAATGAGAGATAATTCAATTTTGTAGATATTCCGCCCTCAATGACGTGGAATACAGCTCCCCCTTCTTTAGTGTGGGCTATACATAGTGACTTCCTCTCAAAAAGTACTATAAAAAAATATTTTTCAGCATCAAAACAAAACAAAACAAAAACAAAACAAAACAAAACAAAAAAAGTACTATAAAGGGAAAAGAAATTTTGGAGGTGGGTAGGGAGTGAGTCATTTCACAGTGCACAGTGTCAAAACCTGGCAAATACCACCTCAGTCTACTGATAAAGGTCAACATCAACAATGGTAAGTCATTATGATCAGATGTTGATTGCATGTGCCTTTGATAAGTTGTCATGAGAATGGCACTTAACCCTGTCTTTCTTCCAAGAGCGCATAACCCCGGTTTGCTCATGAAGAAACATTGCCAACCCAACAGAGAGACATACTGCAAGATATCAAACCAGTATTCTTCAAGATTGTCAAGGTATCAAAAACAAGGAAGCCTTGAAAAACTGCAACAATCAAGACAAGCCTGAAAAAACATTACAGTAAATGTGCTGTGATATCTTGGATGATATCTTGGATGATATCTTGGATGATATCTTGGAACAGAAAAAAGACGTGAGATAAAACCTAAGAACATCTGTATAACGTATGGAATTTAATTAATACTGTATCAATGTTGGTTCATGGATTATAACAAATGTAACATACTAATATGAAAATTAATTATAAGAGAACTGCTTCAGTCTATATGGAAACTCTCTGTGCTATCTTCTTAATATTTGTGTACATCTAAAACTACTCTAAAAAATAGTTCATTTTTTTTAAAGATGCCACCTGAATTGTAGTTTATAACAAGAGAGACGGACCTTGTCTAGGAATTCAGAGAAGGTTCTCCTGAGGACATGATATTTAGACTTAAATCTAAACAACTGTTATTAAAAGAAAACTAAGTGAAGATTCTTTAAATAATGTCTAAAGCAAAGATAAAGAGAGGAGCAAATCAACAAGATGGGGAGAAGTATGGTAAAATTCAATGTCTGCAGAATGTTTTGGGAGAGAGCAAAGGACATAGATATCCTGATAAGCCAAAGAGGTAGATGGAGATTGCATCATGCTTGGCTTGTGGGGTTGAACGTTGATGACCAGTCTATGCTTCATGTTTCTGTATGGAGGGATGTGACCAAAGCTGCACTTAACCAACCTTAATCTACTCTTTCCAATGGAAGAACAAAGAATTACCTATGATTCATAGGTGACAGTCATCAGTTTACACTTCTCGATTGGGCATGGCTATTCAAATATAAGTATATAAGAATGTATGCCTAAAGCCAAATCATTGAGTTCATCCAAAGCTCAAGTGTTTTTTTTTTTTTTTTAAGATTTTATTTATTTATTTGACAGAGAGAAAGAGAGAGAAAGCACAAGCAGGGTGAGTGGCAGGCAGAGGGAGAGGGAGAAGCAGGCTCTCCACTTAGCAGAAAGCCCAACATGGGGCTCAATCCCAGGACCCTGGGATCATGACCTGAGCCAAAGGCAGACATTTAACCGAGCCCCCAAAGCTCAGATTTTGTAGACTTGTGTAACAAAAAAAGAGAGGACAAGTTAATTTCTAGTTCCAGCTAAAGTGTTATTGCAGACATAGAATATCCAAGCATGTTTATTAGGAATAGAGGGAGGCCAGGAGAAGGCTATCAGTCAAGTAGGATGCCCAATGAACCAAAAAATAATACAACATACATTTTAATAAAAATCAAAGAAGAAGAAAATACTCAACTCATTTTTCTTTTATGGCAATAAAGAAGAAATTTTATTATATGCCAGGTTTTTTATTGCTATCCTTACAAATAATATTTTGTAATATATGTATATGAGAATAAGAAACTTTAGCTTCCAATCTGAAATTTCTTTGAGATTAAGGTTTATAGCTGGGAACCATGAAATAAGATGGAATGCTTTTTCTAAGACACTCATGAATTAACCTTGAAATGTCAGCCAGAAGATAAGCTATTGTTTTGTAAAATCAGAAAATGCTACAGCTTTGTTTTACTGCTCAAAATTTCACAATCAATAAGCAATGAAGTAACCATTTAAACATATATGCTTTATTCCAACCCTGTGCTGCAAAAATGTGGCAGCTTTGGCAAGAGAGCTATGGCAAGGCAAATGGATGACGGAGTCTACTAGTCAGTGTTATATGACATCTACAAAGCAACTGTGGAAATTCCTGATCTGCAATATCTAAAAATTGTCAAGAGCATAGTGACATCAAAACAAATCCCAAAGGGTGAGGCTGTGCTGTCCATTACTGAATCTATTTGCCCTGAAACTCACTTTCACTTGCCAGGGCATCTATTGGGGGTAAATTAAAAAGGGCCTTGCTAAAGAGAGCAGAAGAGAAAGAAAACTTGAAAAGGCAGGATAATACATTTTGTATATACATTGGCTGCCAGGGCATGGTTGACACAGGATGTTTATATGTGTTCAGACATGGGAATATGACATTTTAGAAAAAAATATATTGCATGATGCCAAGAGGGAGAATTAACAGCAGTTACTGGCTTTGCTTCCAGTAGCCACTTACCTTAGTAAACTTCTAAATAAAGAAACATGAAATCATATTTCAGCCTATTTAGAGCCACGTATTTCTCCAGTGATTTTAGAACCCTCTGCAGTGGCATGAAAAACGGAGTGTTCATAAAAATTGATGAATAATATATTATTCATCAAAGATCACCAAATGCGAACATTTTATTTCAGGATGAGAACAATTTGATAACAGTATTTCAAAGCTTGCTTTTTGGTTAAGTTGGGTTGAAGTCCTTTTCCAAGGTAGATCAATGTTTGAGGAATGATGAGATATTGCTAGAGAGAATTTGCCTGATTCATAGCCCCTTCCATCTGCACAGGATAAAGAAGCTCAGCAAAATGAAAACATCAGCACATTCTCTTAATTTGTTTTTTATTTTATTTTATTTATTTATTTGACAGCGAGAGAGACCGCGAGAGAGGGAACACAAGCAGCGGGAGTGGGAGAGGGAGAAGCAGGCTTCCCGTGGAGCAGGGAGCCCGATGCGGGGCTCGATCCCAGGACCCTGGGATCATGACCTTGAGCCGAAGGCGGACGCTTAACGCTGAGCCACTCAGGCGCCCCTCTTAATTTGTTTTTTTAAATAATATTTTCATGAACACAAAGCTCACATATTTCCACTAGTCTTAAGTAAATAGTTTTACCTTCCAATGCAGCCATTCTTATTGTTCTGTGATGATAAGATAGGAAGTCAATGTTTTTCATAATTTACTACTATCTGAGCATGTTCTATTTTAATATTTTGAATAATTTGAACTATGTGACAATAACCTCAATGTATCAATTTGTATCCACTCTCTAAAATCATATCCCCTAAGTGCAGAGAGTCCTGAAGACACACATTCAAAAGCTGACACTCACAAATTATTTATGTACATTAAAAGAAATATTTCATTTATGCTACAATTTTAAGAAAGTAGATTCAATTTGGTTCAAAATATTCTTTCCCTATTTAATTAAAAATCATCCCTGAAGTAAAATTTTTAAATAATTTTTAGTCAAAAACAATTTTTCCCTTGTATTCATTCATGATTAAAAAAAACTTTTGGTTACATATACTGACAATTTTAATTATATGCAATTTAGAATTTTCCTATTTTAAATTTGAAAGCAACAAAGTTGTAAAAATATGAATGGAGATGTTACAAGTTTACTAGTAACCTAATACTAAAAAAAAAAAAATTACTAATACAAGAATATATTTGAGGCTAATGGGAAAAAAATACTAATGTAATAAGCTAAAATAGATGAATTTAATTGCCTATGGGGAAAGAGAAATCATGAAGAGAGAGAAGGGTAGAACAGAAGCCTGATATTTTTTGAGCCAGTATTTCTAAAATTAATGGTTTTAAGCTTGTGCATATATATTGGTGCTCTCTCTCTCTTTTTTAATTGAATGATAAGATGAAAGGGAAATATATTCTTTTTAAAAAAAATTTTTTCTAGTTTTTCTTTATTCAATTTTTTTTTTTTTTTTAAGGAGAGAGGATGAGAGAGAGAGAGTGCACACACGCACGCACACACATGGCGGGAAGGGGCAGAGGGTGAGGGAGACAGAATCTGAGGCAGCCTTCATGCTCAGCAGGGAGCCCAACCTCACAACCCTGAGATCATGAACTGAGCCCAAATCAAGAGTTGGAAGCTTAACTGACTGAGCCACCCAGGGGCCCCAGAAAATCTATTCTTTTTTTTTTTTCTTTAAGGTTTTATGTATTTATTTGACAGAGAGAGAGAGAACAGGTGCGCACACAAGAAGGGGAGCAGCAAGCAGATGGACAGGGAGAAGCAGGCTCCTCATGGAACAGGGAGCCCGATGGGTGCTGAATCCCAGGAGCCGAAGGCAGCTGCTTAACCGACTGAGCCACCCGCCCCAGAAAATGTATTCTTAATAGAAGTAGCTTTTAGTGCTTCTAACAAAGAAAATGAGAAATATTTTTTCAATCAGCAATGTTTAAAAAACTACAAATTCTAGTTCACAAGTAATTGAAATCTTTGTAAAACAGAAATATAGAATTATTAATAGACATAATACTTGATATTAATGGTATAACAATTTAATCTTAGATTACTGAAATGATAATAAATGTCAAAGAACATTTTTCCACATATGAATGTCAGGCAGATTGCAATTCCAACTGGTATTCAAGTCTTCTCTTTGAAGCTGTTTCTTTGACAATATGTACAGTTCTCAGTGGCAGATTAAAACTTTCTCAAAATATATATATCTTTTAAAAAGATCACATCACATAATAATTCAAATGATTTTTAAGGTCCAAAAGTATGTATTGTATTCAATAATATATGATATAGTTATTTATATTAGCAATTTGTATTAAAAATACACACTGCAGTTTGTGTGTGATATTTTACAAAGGTGGGAATGAACAGATATTAGTGTAGTATAATAAAACTGTATTTTTAAAAACTTTAATAGTAAATCTTATTATACAGTATGTATTTTTCCTCAAGATTCTAGTTAATATAATTAAACTGCCACAGTTTAGATTCCTTGTTGGGAGCTCTGATTTTTCATGGGCAATTTGAGAGTTAGGCCACTCATCCAGTAATACATTTAATTAAATTAACTGCAGAAATTACATTGAATGCTAAATATATAGAGAAAAATGAATTAACCAAGAGTTTTTAAATCTGGTAGGTATGGTGGGAGAGAGATTCTGATGGAAATACTTTTCAAAATTGCGTTATTCTTTTTTTTAAAAAAGATTTTATTTATTTATTTGACAGAGAGAGACACACAGAGAGAGGAACACAAGCAGGAGTGGGAGAGGGAGAAGCAGGCCTTCCGCTGAGCAGGGAGCCGGACACGGGGCTCCATCCCAGGACCCTGGGATCATGACCTGAGCCGAAGGCAAACGCTTAACGACTGAGCCACCCTGGCGCCCCTGCATTACTCTTAATATCATCAACTCACTTTGAAATTTCCTGATGAAATTTTTTAATGACTATGTTTGTTGGTTAAAGGTGTTGTGAGGTTTTGTTTATATGATTTAGAAAGCCACTAAAAAGTGGTATCTTAGATCACAGAAAGCAAACATCTGTTCAACAATACATAATATCCTAACTCCCCAAATGCCTTCACTCCTGTGTCCCCTCACTCTTCCCCAAACATGCATTCTCACGTAACTTCTCTCCTTACAACTTTTCAGTATGTCCTCATTATTTTCACTGGAATGTCCACGTGTGTTAGGTGCCATCTGGGGTTTTCCCACCACCTAAAAAGTTTGAACATTTGAACTTTGTGCCTCAATTGTAGTGAAAAGCTTTGTGATGGCCCCAATTTATCAGTTCTTGGCTCACCCCGCTGTCTCCATGTGGAAGGAAAGCATTTGTACTCTCTTCTTAGCAACCCATCCCCTTTAAAAAGATATGTATTCTCATCATTTATCCTTTCTCTGACTCCTTTGATACTTCCTCTGCCTCTTGGCAACAATTGACCACTCTCTTTTCAGATATCTGTTCTAGAACTGTAACATTGTACTTCATTATGTAGCATCTGACTCCCCTGCTGCAAGCTCAGTAGGGTATAGATTCTTCATGATTCATTTTTGTATCCCTTGTACCTATATAGAAGAGGTACAAAATAAATGCTTGATGAACAACAAACAACCAAAATAATAATACAAAATTAAAAATTTGGCTTAATTTTACAAGAATGCTATTTGCTAAACTAGTATATCTTTGGGAAAGAATTGCAAACAAAAATTCACTGTCATTGATGGGGCTGAGAAGTTAAAACTTGAGACCTACAAAGTTACACTAAAAATGTGTGGTATATTTTGAGTTATTAAGACTTTTCTGGGGTGCCTGGGTGGCTCAGTCAGTTGGGCATCTGCCTTCAGCTCAGGTCATGGTTCCAGGGTCCTGGGATCTAGTCCCGCATTGGGATCCCTGCTCAGTGGGGAGTCTGCTTCTCCCTCTGCCCCTACCCACTGCTTGTGCTCTCTCTCTCACATTCACTCTCTCTCTCTCTCTCTCAAATAAATAAATAAATAAATAAATAAAATCTTAAAAAAAAAGACTTTTCTCAGATCTCTTGGTTATAATCAGCCCAAGGAGTAGCAATAATACACGATTTCAGACTCCTAAAACATGTATTAAAATTCCATTAATAATGCTATGTTTAGTAAATGAACATATTTGCTGTTTATTGAGAAAGACCCAAAGGACAAAGAAACAAACCAAAAAAACCAACCAAACAAAACCAAAAAAAAAAAAAAAAACCAAAAAACCAAAACTAGTTGAAATATATTAAGAAGAGAAAATGTTGCTCAAGTATTTCCATACTTTAGACCATATGAATGAATATGCCTACTCATCAGGACATATTTTTTTACTTAATGAATGCAATCTTTTTAGGGGGGAAAAATAATCATAGTTTAAAAATGTTTTGAAGAGCAAATATTAGCATGAACATTACTGTATGTTCCCACATGATCTGATTGCATATAAGTACAAAACTGTAGAACAATATATGTGATTATTATATGTTATTGAAAATCATTTTCTTATTGCAAATATCACTAAAAATGAATTAACCATGTCATAAAATGAATGTGGGAACCTCTGTGATCATTAATGCTTTTAGAATCATTTGGATATTCCAGGAATGATGCTAGTGGATTGGTTATCTCTTTCTTCGATTTCATGCTCTGTGGACATCTCAGATTCTATGCTGTGTGATTGTAGCAAATATTGAAGGGCCTGACAGCAACCTTTCTTAAATGTGAAGACATCTGAGGCAAGGACACAACTTCTGAGACTTGGATGGATGTCTTGGATAATGTTAGCATATCTCCGAACAGGAATTTCCCATTGCTGCCGGAGAGATCCCGGGAACGAACACCTGCCTTATTTTTGACTATCGGTCATGTCAAGTCCTCTTCCTCCTGATCTGATCATTTAATTCAGACTCTTCCTGACCCTTCACCATTGCTAGTAGTTCTGGGAATTGACAAGCTGTTTCATTCTTTTCATATATTTTGGCAGCCTCTGTCCTCCCGTTTTCCCAGTCTCCCTCATCTGATTTCACACAGGCCTCTGCCACGTCCATCACCAGTTTTGTGCTAAATGATGCACCAATTCCTGAGGCTATTTTCACTAAAGCAGCAAAATCATCCATAGTGGTGCCTCTGAGTCAGAAGCTCTAAGATAACCCAGCGCCATCCATTACTGTGTGACCCAAAGACGGTCGCCTAACTCACCTCACATACTCCCACATAGACAAAAATAAGTTAAACAAAATGGAAGAACAAGATGGTAAGCTCATTTATATGGTCCACATCTCTTAGTCTTTCTTATTCCATTCTGGACCAGAGCAGGTACACGATTAATTATTGAATTGAATGATCCATTCTTATTTCTACTACACAATTCCATACTATATCCTGGAACATCAGATGATATATTTTACCATAGTAGGCGTATTTTGGGGTCTTAAGCAGGAAACATTTCAATTATGGATCTACTTTTTTATCCCATAAATATACTCTTATTCTTAGAAATATATATGCCCATGACTCCTTGCATCATTTTGATTTCCAAATTTTATATAATGCCTTACTTGGTCTACTTATTATATGTAGCTTTGAATCAAACTGTCTTAAAACTTACTAGCTTTACATATAACCATTTTATTATATCTCATGGTTTTATGACACATTGGCTGGATGATTTTTCAGCTCTATAGGGTGTTGACTGGGATCACCCCACAGTAGTTAGTTGGCAGCTAAACTATGCTGGAGGGTCAAAGATGGCTGTACTCACATGCCTGGCATCTTAGTGAGGACAGCTGGAAACTTGGGTCCTCTTGATCATTCTGTCTGTGTCATCTTAAGTTGTCTCTACATAGTCTCTGCAGCCAAGCAGTTGTGTTTCATAAATGAGGGCTCAGATTCAAGAGACCAACACAGGACTGCTGATTCTGTTTATTCTACGTGGGGTCAAAGACAGAGGAAGTAGACCAATTTCCCAGTAGGGGTCATGTAAAACAATCTGTGGCTATCTTCGATCCATCACGTTCATCTTTTTTAACTTTCTGGATCTGACTATTTTGCAAAATTATGTCAACTTTCTAGTAACTTTTTCTTTTCTGGAAGCATTTAGCTTGAAATTTTGCATACTCTTAAATGCTAGACAGTTCAGACTCAATATCCTTGCTTTTCACATGAATTTATTTTGGACAGGAGTCTCTAACAACAGTGTTCATCACAGTTAATTTAGTTCCTTGGCTTTGCAATCCATATGTCCCTTTCTTCCCTTATACTCCATAGGCAACTCTCTAGCATTTAGCATCTGTTGAAGTGGGCACAGATGGGGAGGTCTACCTATAGGATAGGTGGGGCTATCTTCAGTTGGAGATGTCCAAATTGCTCTGCTGTCTACTGAGACAGAGAAACCAGCCCCCAAATTGTGTTTGTATGTGTGTGTATGTATGTATTTGTATGTGTGTGATACATGTCAACAAAGGGCTTAAAGGTGTTCCTTACTTTATTTTTTCTACCTGTAATTATATGCCTTGCACTACTAATTCCTGTAAAGACCATTCAACCCTGAGTGCTAATATATCATATCTTGATTTCCAACATTTGTTTAATCTATGGGTCTAGACCAAATTTTTACTATTCCCTACTATTCCATGACCACTTTTTCTGAATTCTGATCACCTCTACACATTATTCCTACCCATTACTCAAGGTGACACAACCGTTTACTTTGCAGTTCCAAAGTATCATCAGTAATATAATTATATATTCAGACCATGCAAATTATTTGCTGAAAACAGAAAACAAGGTAGATGTTACTGAATGCACACCACGTACCAGGATTTGTGTTAGGATCTTGATATTTAACAGTCACTACAAATCTGTGAAGTAGAATTGTTTTGTTACCATTTTCTAGTTAAGTAACCTAAACCTAAATTAATGAGATTAACCCAATTGCCTGCTGTCACATATGTCTATTTATTTTCATGATCGTCTCCCTTGCACTTTGAGGATTAACCTCAAAGCAAGTTTTTGCTATTGTTTTATTGCAATATATATCCAAGCACCAAACCAATCAAATAATTTAAGCATGGAAGATTCAATATATAAGGGACTTAGGTTGGCATTATTACAACTGCCCACGTGCCTACTTAAAAATTAAAAATTCCCTTACAATGAAATAAGGAGAAATAAATATGAGTGCAAAACTAGCTGTCTGTCACACAGGAATTGTGAATGCAGACGCATACTTTTAACAAATATATACATAGAAAACTGAGGGACCATGCAGAAAGAGGAGCAGAGTAACTGAATTCTGTCAAATATGCTAATAATAAAGGAAGTGTTTTTGAATTTGTGTAAATATGCTCATCCAAGTCATATAAATTTGAGAATTTCTGGAGGACTCAAGCCTGTTGTTTCTCTAGCTGACCTAGGTCAATGTACTTAATAAGAAGAGCACTTGTTCATACATATTCTGCTATCTGGTTAGCTGTGCTAAGAGAGGAAGCACGTGATGAGAAAAGACACTAGCTCTAATCATAATGTCTTGCTAGAGATTTCCGTAGAATTTAACAATCTAGGCTTGGACTATGGTTTGGCTGACTATCGGTGTCCTTGTCATGACCTGGAAATTGGGACCCATGGAGAAAAGGAATTACAAGAGACACATTAAATGCACGCTGTTTGAGCTGGGTTTTGCAGATAACTTAGACACGTTGTTCAACGCACCTGCTCAGGGAAGGAGGAAGTAGGTCTGGAATGGTATCAAGGAGAGACACTGGCAGAATGAAAGTACACTCAAAATGAACAGTCCCTGGCTGGACTTCTATTAGGTTAGGATATGCTAGATTTATTATAGGACAGACTTCAGGAATTGAGGTTTGACTTCTGGGCCTTAATGTGTAAATGTCCCTCAGGGTAGAAGTAAATGTCTCAAAGGTAGTACAGGAGACTTGTCAGGAGTGGGGGAAAAAAGGGCACACAAACTATAATACTGGGATTAAAGAATTATTCTGCAGGATTTGGCCAAGAACTTGGAAAGAATGAGAGTAAGACCAGAAAGACAGGAATGCTTACTGAATTCTAGCAGACAACACTCAGCTTGCTTTTCTCCTTGGTAGTGAGAGGAAAGGGATAGTGGTTAACTTAGCTAAAGTAGGTGCTGCAAGATGAGAACAAAGTCTGTGAGCAAAGAAGTCCTAGCTCCAACCCATAAAAAGCATGATTCCAGGAGCAGGAGAGTGATACACATGATTGGCACAAGAATCCACCCAATTGTCTTGCACAGCTTCTGCTGTGTCAGGTGACTGTCCTTACTGCCCCCCCACTCCCATCAGTGAAGGAGGGATTCCCTACCATACCGGGTAGTACAATGTCCTAACTCCTGGCACCTGACACTGGACAGATGAGAATGGTAGCAGGTTCTTAGTCACATATACTCACAGCCCAGGGCAGCAGGACACTGCTTACCATGCAGGAACATATGCTTTTGCACTCAGGAACCCAGCAGATAGGAAGGGTTTGTAGCAAGGGGATGAGGTGTTCCTGGCTCTGACAAAAGGTTGTGGTTGGCTTGTTGGAATAATTTGTAGGCACTGTTTTTGTCTTCCAAGTTTCCTGAAGTGACATTTGCCTAACTGGTTTGCTGCCTTAACCCAGCTACCATTTTATACTCTGCTGCATGAGTTTCCTTTGACACATGCCACTTGTTCCAAAGCTAATACTTCATATTTTAAGTTTTCATAAGAAAGAAATACTCCACTCTTAACAGCTTTCTATTATGCAACCATGACTTCTGTGAAACAAACCACTTCAGTGCTCAGTATCTAAAAGCAGTATGTATTCCATCTCTAATCGTCAGCTGTGGGTTTCTTGGCTTTGGTAGGCTAGATTTCAGGATCTGGGCTCCTGATTCTGGGCTCTGAGTTCAGGTCTGCTGCACATGTCCTTTGTCCTTCCTGGGCCAGCAATTAATTATAACGCTATGTTTTTCTAATGGAGAAATGGCATGAGCACAACTAGGCAAGTGGAAACCCATGATGCCTCTTGAGGGCTTGGCTGGGAATGGTCATGTGTCCCTTCTTCCCATAGTCTATTGACCAAACAAACCACACTGGCAATGCCTTGATCAATAGAATAAAACTACATAGTTCACCTCTGGTGGGAAGAACCGTAAAGTCACATTGAAAAGGCCATGCCTATTTAATTCTGAGGCAGGGAAGACATAGACAATGGCAATTAGTGATTCAGTATGCCTCCATAATTCTGGGCATTAGGTTGAAAATTTTGAATTTTTACAGGAGAATTGGGTTATTGCAACACAGAGTAATATCCGCATGCTTCAGGGCATATAGGAAATTGGATTCCAGTCCTAAAAATGTTTGTAAGAAAAACGTAGGATTACAGTCCCATAAAATACGTGTATGAGAAAAAAGATAGATTCAAGAAGCACTTAAAGTTGAAGAAACTAGTGATTTCAAATAAAAAAAAATGAACAGTAGTTTTTGTCTGTAGTTTGCCTTTCATTATCTTTTTAAATGTAATGTCTATTTACAATATTGCTTCACCAGGATTTGGGGCTGCTTAAGATCATCCTGGAGCAGTTTTTCAACCTTGGCATTATTGACAGTTTAGACTCATGATTTTTTTGTGGAAGGAGGATTGTCTGTGCGTTATGGGATGTTTAGTAACATTTTTAGCCTCCACCCACTCGATGATAGAGGTACCCTCTTGGTCTAGATGATAAAAAATATCCCCAAATATTGTCAATTGCCTCTTAGGGGGCAAACAAGGTGATCTGATACAAATATATGAGATATTTATAAACGTAAAACATATTGATGTATCCAAATACTTGTATATCTCAGAAAATGTATACACACACATGCATACATGTATATATTTATGTATGCATATTTCTTATACACATACATGCATATGTGCATATAAGATATGTTATGCACACACATGTATATATATAAACATTTATGTATGTATGCTGAACTAAAAGTTTGTCATTGGTGTTAGTGTTGGTAATGATAGTGATGCTGCTTTTGCTGCTTTTAGTGAATTATTAAGAATTAGGAGAAGATGATGATAAATATCAAGTAATATTTCCTTAGAAAAGAATATTAATCAAATATAGACATGACAATGGTGGATTCTGAATAATAAAATTGAAGTTTTCAATATGTGTCCACAACAGGGAACAATAGAATTAAAATATCTAAAAAAGGCCTTTAAAATCTTTTTTTAAATCCATAATATAACCATCAAAAGGGAAAAATACAGTTTGTTAATAGATGACCATGGCTAATTAAATATAACAGATGTTCAATATAAATGATCAATAAATAACTGATTACTAGGGAGTGGAGGCTTCAGATAAGTTACAGGCTTTGAAATTATGAATACTTTTAGAATAATTCTTTAATAGGTACATTAAAAATAAGTTTATGAGAAACACCACAGGCGCTACTTGATGAATTTTAAAATCCAGGTATGATATACTATTGAGAAAATGTGAATCAAAATAAAAAATATACCTTGAACTATTAACATAAGATATGAGTAGTTAGAGACTAATATATATTAAAAGCTATATGAAACAAAGTTGATTTATGGATCTCTGTATTAGTCAGAGTTCCCCAAATACACAGAACCAATACCGCTTATAATCTATTATAAGAAATTGGTTTACGTGATTATGGAGACTACAAAGTCCCAAGGTCTTTACACAGCTAGCTAAAGACCCAGGAAAGCTAATGGTGTAGTTCCAGAAAGAGTCTAAGGGCCTGAGAACAAGAGAGCTGATGATAAAGCTACAGTCCAGAGGCCCTCAGGCTCAAGATCAAGGAAGAGCCAATGTTTCAGTCCAAGTCTGAAGGCAAGAAAATCAGTGTCCCAGCTGGAAAGTTGTTGTTAGGCAGGAGAAACTGCTTTTTATTCAGGGGAAGGTCAGCCTTATTCAGAACTTTAACTGACTGGTGGAGGCCCACCTATGTGAGGGAGGGAAGTTGGCTTTAGTCCATCTATTGATTTAAATGTTAACTCATCAAAAAACACCCTGAAAGAAATACCAGAATAATATTTGACCAACTCTTGTTAGCCAGTCAAGTTGACAAACAAACCATGACATCTCCTATGAACATTTTCCATGTGTTTGTGTTAATTTCCAGGAGCAAAGAAAACAATCAGACAAAACACATCTCATATTAAATGTACTAGTGTAGATATTGTAGCTCAGAAACTTAAAGATTTTACTAAACTAGAGATAATCTCAGGAAAAGGACAGGATGTACCTAGATTGTGAGGATTAAGTTCATCTCCAAGATCATACAAACCCTCAAAGAATTTTGATGTGACTTGGCTTTGTATTTTCTTTTCTTTGTTATTCACGTAATATATTTTCTGAAATTGGTCATTTGTCTCCATGATCTCTATTTCTTCCTTCTGCATATTTCCCAGAATTTCAAAAATTTTAATTAAACATTGAATCTAAAGAAACCAGTCTCCATTATCGAAGTAGATTTGCATTTCAAGAGCCGGCCTTTGTTATTCCTATACTGTGTTCTAGAGCGTGACTCTCTGTAGCTTTTCACTTTCCAATTTGCTAAATTATTACCTATAAAGACTGAAAGGCAATGCAGTATTATTAAAATTACCCAATTCAATGAATGATGTGTTTATAAATCCCTATGAGTATTGCTGATATAACCCTCATTATCTTTAAATAGTCTTACTCTGCAATCTCACTCAAATATAATACCGGAGGCCAGTCATTGTGTTAGCTGTTTAGCTGTTTCTCACACATTGTTCTTTTGCTATTAAATAGTAAACACAAAATACATAATGGATATTAATTTTCAACAATATTATCATAAACCTGTGTGTATATGTTAATGCTCTCCTTTTTGTTTTGTTTTTCTTCTATAATTTGTTTGACTTCTACATGGAAGATCAATGGGTATTAATAAAACATCTGTTGTAAGATTTAGTGGGCAAAAATAGTCTGGCTATAAGTGCTTCTTAATCACTGCCTGGTTCTCAACAAATTTTTTTGAAGAATTTAGTAATCTTATATCTCAAAATAATAATGAGTTTTTCTCCGCCTTTTCCACAATATAATGCAAGAATCCAAAAACCCTGTAGAGCATTACATGCAAAGAAAGTTACAAATGGGAGAATCTGACCACTTATGTTTATCTAAAGCACCAAATATATGTTAATTGTAAATCACAACATGCTTTATTATGAAGAAGTTTATTATAATGCATCTTCACTTTATATTTGGTATGAAAAGAACATAAGGCAATGGAGATGAAATATTTAAAATAACAACTAAAAGTTTCTCTCTTTAAGGTCACTGATTCTTAGCTATGTTAAGTCTAGTGATGAGCTCATGGAAGGCCTTCATTTTTCTTTCTCTCTCTCTCTTTTTTTTAAGATTTGTTTATTTAAGAAATCTCTACACCCTACATGGGGCACAAACTCACAACCCCAAGATCAAGAGCTGCATGCTCCACCAACTGAGCCAACCAGGAACCCCATTGTTTTTCTTACTCTTTTTGATTTCTAGGATTTCTTTTGATTCTTAGTTTCCAACTCTTTGTTTACATTGTCCATCTGTGCTTCCATGTTGTCTACCTTTTCATTTAGAGCCTTGAACACATTAATTATTGATATTTTAAATACTATACCTGATCATTCCAACATCTTTGTCATAGCTGATTTATGTTTTGATGATGGTTTCATGTCTTCAGATTGTTTTTCTTACATTTCACCATGATTTATTTTTGTTGAAGTTGGACATGTTAGGAACTGAGATACATTGTCCTTTAGGGTGAAGTTTTATGAGTGTAAAGTATGGGTTTTTAAATATATTTTTTAAATAAGTTCAAGTATCTGAATTATATGAATAAAGGTATATCATTCACAAATGGTCAAGTATATTCAGTAGCCAGAAAAAAATATATAGCTATAAACGGTGACCTTTTAGTGTTGGCTTTCTGTCGCTTATAATTTAATGTACTAAAAACATTTATCTTTTCATCTTGATATCCTTCCATTAAGGTAGCTGCCTAGGTAGGTAACCACGAAACTTAAAATAATAATAATTTAGTTAAAAATTATTACAAGAAATAACTTAGTTAAAAATCTACCTGCAGAAATTGTTTGCAAGGCCAGCATTTGAATTTTATTTTGCAACATCTGCTGCAATAAAAAATTGAACAACTTTTGACCAACTAGTGCAAATAAGTATTGTTAGTGATTTAATGATGTGATATATAGACTAATTTAAACATAAAGTATTTTCATCTTTAAGTTCCTAGATAAACTAGACATATTCTATTCTATTCAAATGCTACATTGCTGGCATCCTGTTTCAATAGTATTTTGGCTCATTTACAATTCATACTCCTCACAAACAGGAAAAATTTTAAGGTAGTTTTCCATTTTACATAATTGGAATTTGAGACTTGAGCTATAATAGCTTATGATTTATTTGTACCATTTTACGTTATTTTTAGGGATTTTGGTACTAATGTAAGGAGTATTTTACTAATTCATTACATTTTTAAAAAAATATTTTATTTATTTATTTTGACAGAGAGAGAGAGATAACAAGAGAGGGAACACAAGCAGGGGGAGTAGGAGAGGGAGAAGCAGGCTTCCCATGGAGCAGGGACCCCGATGTGGGGCTTGATCCCAGGACCCTGGGATCATGACCTGAGCCGAAGGCAGACGCTTAATGACTGAGCCACCCAGGCTCCCCAATTCATTACATTTTATTATCAGGTTTTTATCTTTTTCTCCAGATAAACACATATAATACTGACCCACTGATCCCACAACTTCTGCTGAATTAATGCAATTCTAACATACTTCAAACGATACACATTTTAATTATAATCTATTGGTTGCCTGCTCTGTGTCAGATGTTTATCATATCATCAATCTAATCTTAGAAAAACATGGTACTATCACTACCCTCCTTTTAGAAATGAGGAAATTATCTCAGAAAGATTAAGTAATTTAATGTACTCAATTAGTAAGAAATATAACCTGGACTCAGATATCCCTGCTCAGTGCATAGCAATAAAATGCTCTCAATACAATAGTTTGATAAGACATAGAAAATTTCCATGAATACATTTAAAAGCTATTCAAATTATGTTTCTGAAAGAATATAAGAAAACATCCCATATATAATGTTACATTGAGGTTGCTGTTGCCATACTCTAATTGCAATATCAACCAAATTACATGCATTCTATATTTGTTTAACAATTATAGGTTGTCCATTAGTTCCAGACATTGTGATAAGAGTTGAACATATAGATGCAAATAACAGAGAAAAAATTAGAGATACACATAGATGTAGAAGTGGAGGTACAGGTAGGTGTAAAGACAGGTATAGATGTATCTCTATATACACTCTGATTTCTAAACTCCACTCATGAACTTACCCCTCAGACCTGTTCCTCTTATACCCTTTCTATTATCATTAAATGGTCACAACTTTTGAGCTGCTTTGACCAGATATATTAGAGTCATCTTGTACTCATTTATTCCCCACACACCCCACAGTCTATCAGCAAAACTTCTTGGCAATAAAATACTTTCAAAATATGTTCAGAATTCAGCCCCTTCTACCCACCCAACCATTATTACCCAAATCAATGTCGCCATCATTCTTCCCTTGACAAATTGAAATGACCTTTTCACGGGTCTTTCTGTGTCAGCTCCCCCCACCCCCACCTTCCCCGTCTACTACCTACACAGCAGCCAGAAGACTTCTGTAAAAGAGAAGACACATCAGTCCTGTCAGCTCAAAATACTGCAGTGGCTTTCTGATTTACCAAGTCAAACCTCCATCTTGCAAGACTCTTTGCCTTTCCTTCATTCTACTCTACCTTTATCTCTACTATCACTCCCTCATCAAATTGTAACCACTGTAGTCTCATCATATCTTTCTTCTGACATGCTAAGCAATGTTTTTTCTTCTTTGCACCTCTTACCTGGATCATCCTTTCTCATCTGTTCATGTATCCTGAGTATCTTTACCTTTTCAAATCTTTGCTCAATTACACCTCCTCAGTTGGACCAGTGAAGTCCAGGACATTTAAATTTGAAATCATGCTCCCCTCCTGGAGCCCTTCTTATTGCCCCTTTCATTCCCCCCATAGTACTGATTGTCATCTAACGTAGTATATATGTTACCCTTTTGAGTTTATCACCTGTCTCTCCACTTTTGAATATAAGCTAGAAAGCAGGGAATGTTGTTTTATTAATTTGACGAAGTTGCCACAGTACTTGGGAGAATGGTTATCCCTAGTTTAATTATAAGAAATACTTGATTGATTTCTTGATTGAATAAAGATAAATGGATAGTTATAATTATAATTATATAGTATATTTCTGTATTTATGAATATTTTCTTTCTTCTTAATTTTTTAATTTCTAAGTCACTTAGAAATAAATACTGAATGGGGGCGCCTGGGTGGCTCAGTCGTTAAGCATCTGCCTTTGGCTCAGGTCATGATCCCAGGGTCCTGGGATCAAGCCCCACATCGGGCTCCCTGTTCCACGGGAAGCCTGCTTCTCCCTCTTCCACTTCCCCTGCTTGTGTTCCCTCTCTCGCTGTGTCTCTCTCTGTCAAATAAATAAAATCTTAAAAAAAAAATACTGAGTGTATGAAAACTGAATTGAAAAGTAAAGACAGTAACGAGTCTTTAAAACACATAAATCATTCAGGAGTTGTAATGTCTGGCAATGTGGTACTAAATGAGGAGGAAGGAAACAGCACTAATTATTGAGCACAAGCTGGACTTACTACAATATCTAGATTTTTTTCATGTTAGTAGTAATTCATTTTAGCCAAGCCTGAACATTTATTAAACTATAAATGCATACATATACTTTAATCCAAATAAGTACTGATCAACAGATGTTTCTTTAGAAGTCATCCAAACTATTTAAAATCTTTGGTTATATGGGGCGCCTCGGTGGCTCAGTACTTAAGTGTCCGCCTTCGGCTCAGGTCATGGTCCCGGGGTCCTGGGATCGAGCCCCACATTGGGCTCCCTGCTCAGCAGGAAGCCTGCTTCTCCTTCTCCCACTCCCTCTGCTTGTGTTCCCTCTCACTGTCTCTCTCTCTGTCAAATAAATAAATAAATAAATAAATAAATGAATAAATAAATCTAAAAAAAATAAATAAAAATAAAAATAAAATAAAATCTTTGGTTATAAAAGAAAGTTACAAATCTGCAGACTTTTTTCTATCTAAAATCACTTTCTAAGTTAGGAAGCAATTGAAGTAATTAAATCATTTTATCTTTATGATGTGCTTACATTTATCCTATTTTTAAAACATAACATAACATTTTGTGAAAAGGCTAATGAATTAAGATTTTGCATCTCTATACTACTTGTCAGGGGAAAATGAATGTGTACCTTAAGGCTGTCTGCAATAATAAATGCCCCTTATTTACAAATTATGCTGTCTCAAAAATGTTAAACAGTCTTCCAGAATTGCATGTCACAGTGACCAGCTTTTCAATTATCAAGTCTCATTTTTACAACATCATAATTCAAAGGAAATACTTGCGCCTGTCTGACCTGCCATGCAGGAGTTGGCCGATGAGCCCATTTTTAGTGCAAGGTGGTTAATGTCTTTGTAAGACCATGAGGTAACATGAGCCCACTTATATCTACCAGGTAATGCTAGAGTATGCTGATGAATAATAGGCAGAAGAAGGCAGCTATTTTGAGGACAGGTGTTTTATATAGATATAAACATCTGTCAATCTATCAAGGGGAATTATTAAGATGACATTAAACTATTTTTAATTTTATATCGCAGATATAAAGACAATTCACATTATGCGAACTATACTTGTGCATTTTCAAACATTGCAAAATCTCAGATAAAGTCATGTTAATAGAGTACAATGTCCAGATTTAATTTGTGAGTGAAATAAATATCCTTTCACAGGCCAAAGTGACATTAATAAACATATCCACAAACAATGCATTGTGACTTTTGCAAATATTCAAAACCAAATTTCTGAACACAGAATTCATTTTTGATTTGATATTAAATGCTGTATGAGTATATGACACAATTTGGATTATTTCTTAACGTTGTTAAAGAATATGTACATAACAATAGAAATTTAAAAGGCCAATTGGGGCTATGTTAGAACAAAGCTAATGAGATTGGTTACACAACTATATGATTATGCTCAACACTACGGTACACTTAGCAATAGTTAAGATTGTAAATTTTGTGTTATGTGTTTCTTTATCACAATTAAAATAAAAAAAAATAGTAAGAAAGAGAGAGACAGAGCAGAGAAAAAGAAGAAAGACACAGACACGTAGAGAGGAGGAGGCAATGTGACCCCGGAGGCAGAATTCAAACTCATGCAGCCAAGGGGAAGCCACAGAAAGACTGGGGTCACCAGAAGCTGGGAGGGGATAAGGGGGGATCCTCCCCTGGAGACTCCAGGAAGGGTACAGCCCTTCTGACAGTGTGAGTGTGAACTTCTGGCCTCCGGAACTGTGAGAAAATAAACTGCTGTAGTTTTAAGCTATCCAGTGTGTGACAATTTTTTGTGGCAGCCATAGGAAATAATATACCATTTAAAGCCAACTCTGCTTGAATTAATTAAGAACAGGAAGTATTGAAAACGATGTAAAGCAGCTCATTGAATATCTAGGATGGCTGGAGAACCAGGTTAGAAAACAAGCATATATCAAGTGAGGCTGAGAAGCTGGGTCCACAGATCTAATCACACCGTGGGACTTCTCCAGAGAGGAGGTGATCCCCTCCCATAGCCAGAATCCCAGGCAGACTTACACACCGGACACAGCCCCTGACACAGTGACCACTTGAGCCTTCAGAAAACGTTACAGCACCTGCCACCCTCCCAATCCTAATATAAAAGGTGGGGGATTCCCCAAAGGCAGTATCACTTAATGAAAAATATGCAGTATAACCAGCATATTAAGTCTTCTATAACATGAAATGAATTAATCCAGCTTTCCACATTATGATAAATCACACCTAGTGTAATAACTCATTATTATTGAATCTCTAAGAGAATATTAACCTAGTAATTATTGTAAGTGATGTCAGTTTTGTACCCTTCCTAGACCTGAAAGTGAAACTAGTCCAATTTGAAATGTTCAGATCTAGTTAAGACTACTTTTTTACATTGTCAAACATCATTTATTGCAAAAAGTAAAAATGACATTAAAAATAATACACTAACTTTGCTGAGTCTGTTTGTGAGGCCGTCTTTAGGGATAACCAAGAGAGTGAGACCTTTAAATTGTATTTTAAATCACATTACCTTCCTGCTAATTCTAGTTCAGGCTTGCGTTCATATTATTGCTGGGATAGAAAAGGCTAGGAAGGCAAGGCATGATTAAGACAGGTACTTTACAATATGTCCAAAGCATCCTGAGAAGGTTTCCAATCACTAAGACAATTTCAGACTTTCAGCACTATGATTTGTAATTAATGAAATCCTGACAGGAGACTAGGAAAAGTAAAGGTAACATTCTTTAAATTAACCTCAAGCCATATTAACCATCAGGATATCTAAAACCTGGATCCGTTTCACAATTAATATATTTTTAGTTATAGGGAAATTACAAAATCTCTTTGTGTTTCTTCAGGAAAAGGAGGAAATATTATTGCTTACTTCTAAATATTTTTACAAAAGCAACAAGATATTCATGCATCCTTATTCTCATCTTTCATTCTTTCATTAAGTATGTATTATATCACGATAACTGTCATACATATTTATATATGTGTGAATAATCATACGTAAGTCCTCCAAGCTGACGGGGATGGCCATATAAATAAACATTTGCCATACAATGGCATGGGTGTTAAATGAGGCAATGCTTAGATAGTTCAAGAAGCCAAGAGACAAATGGATCCACAGCAGGAAGAAAATTTCCTCCCTGCACAGTGTGGCCAAAAGGATTTCAGATTCCTTACAATTTTGCCAATAAAATCAATCAAGTCTTTCTCATGGGAAAAATAGAATGGAGAGTTAGGATGGAAAGAGTTTTATTAATGATTCATTCTATTGTTATACCCTTCCTTCTTTGAAATATTAGTAACAGTGAGATGATATCTCTCCATACATTTTTTTTTTTGTACTAAATCCATTGCAATTAGTAACTAAGCCTATCATCAACTACATGTGTGGTGGTGTCAAGAGAGAGACCAAAGTTTTATTGGGGCAGCCCTGTGTCTGCCTTTCTCAGGTGACTAATCCACTAGCAACTACCACCTCTTCTTGGGACTGTCAATCATTTCTTGCTCAAAGACAAACGAATGAAAATAGAACATTAATTAAGTAAATATTAAACTTTTTAACATAGGCCAACAATTCAATCTTTATCCTATTTCTTAGTTAAAACTTTGGCCAAATTACCTAATTTTTAAACTATATTTATACAAAACTTCAAATGACAGCATTAAATATGCAAATTATGTCATCAAATGAACTTCCTTCTAATATTAAAATTTCTAGGAAAAATTGTAATTGATAATAATTGCCAAAATAATTCAATTCTGATATTCCGCCCTTTAACATCTGTTCTCCTGCAAAATCAACCATGAATTTTTATTTACATAACTAGATGGAGCCATATTTCTTTATCAGCCATACCTTGATCTTCTCTTACTGGCAACTGTATACTTCTTTCAGGATTTGCAAAGTTAATTAATACACTCTGTAGTGGGGGCTGTCTGGATGGCTCATTTGGTTGAGCCTCCAGCTCTTGGTTTGGGGTCAGGTCATGATCTTAGGGTCCTGGGATCCAGCCCTGAGTGGGACTCCACACTCAGCCGGGAGTCTGCTTGGGAATTCTGTCCATCTTCCTTTGCCCTTCCCCTGACTAAAATAAATAAATAGAACTTTAAAAAAATACACTCTATAGTCAACTATGTGTCCTATTATTTTTTTAAAAAACAAGATCTTCATCAGAATGATCACTGTGACATTGGACACAAATCAACACATTTTTTAAAACCACAAATGAATCACAAATCTCTGAAGTAATTTTCTGAATCAAAATTATGTTTCTAGAAACTAGGAAAGAGTTCAATCCAAATACCTATTTCTGGAAACTGTCAAGTGTATTAAAATGGCTTATATATATTTGAAGGAAGGTGGACAAACAAACAAACAAACAAACAAAACAGGAGAGAAGATTTAAAAATCTCCTTGATTTTCACTAAAGTAATATGCAAATCAGGAATGCACAAATTGGCAACATAAATGAGGTGGGAGGAGTCTCTCTTCACTTGTGTACTCTCCTTCTTCCAGGGGCGTTGAAGACAAATGAGTTAGATGAATGATGAGTGTGCCAGTGTTCACACCTTACTTCAGTATTTGTGTTTCCCTCAGTGACTATCTGATTAAATCCTAATTTCCATTGAAGATTTGGTATTTGAGCTTCTGTCATTTCAGAGCTAAACTGAATGCAAATTTACCCAGTGACACATCTTCCAATTGCTTGTGTGATATGGTGCCATACATTTATGAGTACATATTGGAGCCACCCCAGAGGGGTCTACTAGAAATCTTCTACTTTCCAGTAACAATACCAACTTCTTTCTGTATTGGACAGTTCTATTCAGGTTGTATGCTCCTATAATTTCAACACCTACCCCAAGTCTTGATAATGGTATATCCTCCAATTCTTTCCCGCATATACCTAACCCCATATATTTATTGGAATGCTCCCTCAGAATATGTGGCAACTCTGTTTTAGGGTCCACATATCCAATGTGTTTATTTTTTATGTTTAATTTAATACTAATGACATAATGATGCCTAAATGCTCAATGCTGAACTTCCCATTCAATCTCTCAAACCTTTCTGAAAGATTTTTGATGCCATGGAGGAGGGGTTGTTTTAGCTTTCTTTGAAAGATTTTCTTTTAATTCTTCTATTAGAATTTCATAGGCCCTCCTCATCCTTCCAGATATGCTAAAATTAATTATATTAATTCTTAGTCTTATATTTGTTATCATTTTGGAAAGACTACATTTGTTTTTCCCTTTATCATCTGTCTAACCTGGCTTCCATAAACTCAGCCATTATGTTAGAAAAATGCTTCTTCCTTCATTTCATTCATTTCATTCATTTTTTTCATTCATTCACATTCATTTTTTTCTTTAGCATTGTTCTCATTTTTTTTTTTCTGACTACAGGGCTACAACACTGTAAACACCAAGTTGATGCCTCTCCATTTCTCTCTGTGAAATTGATTCCTAGTAAAAATATGTACAAGTACAAACATTTTTATTTTGCTTGTAACATTTGGCTATTTATAATGCCATTAATGTTTTCTCCTCAACTCGGTAGAAATGCAAGAAGTTTGTTCAGGGTAGGTGAGTTATAAGGTGGTTATAAAACTGGTATGTGGGGGTCAAGAAGAGAGAAGTGTCTGTGGGGTATTAAGGTCTTGTGAAATTAAAGCATGTTCAGTGTACTTGAATGTTGAGAATGATCTAGTTAAAAGAGAGTTGTAAACATGCAGAAGTCATGATATAACTGGAGTTCTAGTATCCTTGAGAAGGAAAGATATGCTATCTAAAGTGAAAGATTGGTCATAGATTAGCATAGAATGCTTTTAAAATGTTAGAGGAGGGATAAGAAAATGAATAAAAATGATGAAAATGGAGGCTTTCTTTTAGGTTTATTAGTTGGAAGGAAGGAAGTACTTATCCAATAATTTAGATTTTTACCTGAAAAGCAGAGAAAGAGAGAAAGGATATAAATTACTATGATCAGAAAAGAAAGGTGGGCCATCACTACAGATCCTTCAGGTATTAATAGGATAATAAAAGTAATATAATAACATTGTGACAAGAAATTGACAACGTAGATGAAATGGGTAAATTTCTTAAAAAACACAACCTGCCAAAACTGAAATAGAAGAAATGAAAATTTTGAATAGTTTTCTATGTATTAATGACATTCTATTAAAAATTAAATCCTTCTTTCAAATACATTCCAGGCCCATAAAGGTTTTCTGGTGAGTTCTATCAAACATTTGAGAAGGAAATAAAGCCAATCTCCCCCAAATTGATCTCTGAAATGATTTTCAGAGAATCATGAAGAAACAGTTTTAAACTCAACTGAGGCTTAATGTAGCTCAGCACCAAAACCATACATAAATATTTTAAGAATGAAAGACACAGATGAATATCCTTCATGAATATTGACACAAACTGTCTCAACAAAATATTAGCTATGTGATTCCAAAAACATATAAACAGGATAGTACACTGTGACTAAATGGATTTTACCAAAGAATATAAAATTGGTCTAACATTTGAAAATGAATGTATTTTATACTTACCAGAATAAAGGAGAAAATCATAGAATATTCTCAACAGATTCAGAAAAACATTTGACTAAATTTCATAATCACACGTGATATAACCTCGCAGCATATTAGTAATAGTTATTTCTTCAGTCTGATAATGGGCATCTACAAGAATCCAACAGGTTGTGCAATGCTTGTGAATTAGGGGCACCAAGAACAAAGAAGAATGTCCTCTGTCACTAATAGAATTATGATTGTTGTACTAAAGATACCAGCTATTGACTAAGGTAAAGAAACAATATAGAATAAAGCATACATATTTGAAAGGAAGAAGTAAAATTTTCTTTCTTATAGTCAAAATAATCATCTGCATAGAAAATCTTAAGGAGCCTTGCCCCAAACCCAACTAGAATTAACAAAGATAAAAAACCAGCACAAAACCAACTCTATTTCTACACGGTAGCAATTCTCAATTAGAATCTGAATTAAAAACTTAACATTTTAAATAACCTCAACACATAAATTGCTTAGAAATATACGTAATAAAATATGTGCAGATTATATATATTGAAAAAATATGTGGAGAGAAATTAAAGATATTTAAATAAACAGAGAGATATATCATGATAACATATGTGAAGGCTTATTGTTATGTGAATTGTCCTCAAACATATATAGACCAGTGCAATTCAATGGAGGAAAAGTTTTCTTTCCAACAAATTGCTGAAAAAACAGGGTTTTTTTTGGTATAAAAAGTGAACCTTGTCTTCTTACACAAATTATACACAAAAGGTAATTTGAAATGAATTATAGACCTAAACTTAAAATGAAAACAATAAGACTTTCATGAAAAACAGTGGCTAAATCTTCCTGTCATGTAGGCAAATTTTACTCGGACCAAAAAAAAGGCACTAGAGCACGATGAAGAAAGCATAATAAATTGGACTTTGACAAAAGTTAAACACTTCTGCTCTTTAAAAAATACCCATAAGAAAATGAAAATACAAACCAGAGAATAGGAAAAATACTGTAAAACACATTTCTAACAAAGGGCTGGTATCCAGAATATATATGTTTTTAGTGGACAAAAAAATTTAAACAAATATTAAAGAAGATTTGAATAACTAATATGGACATGAAATATGCTTAATATGCTCACTATGTTTAGTCAAGTACAAATTAAAATCATGGTAGAAATACCATTTTACATTCACTAAGTAGCTAAAATTATGAAGTCTGATTCTATATCATGTTGAAGAATTCCTGCAACCAAAATTCACACATTCCTGGTGAAAATGTAAATGATACAACCACTTTTCAAAAGGGTTGGCAGTTTCTTAGATAGTTAAGCATACAC
This sequence comes from Neomonachus schauinslandi, assembly GCF_002201575.2. NCBI lineage: Eukaryota > Metazoa > Chordata > Mammalia > Carnivora > Phocidae > Neomonachus > Neomonachus schauinslandi. The sequence goes on from NC_058409.1 coordinate 140,709,624, forward strand.
TTACCATATGACTCAGAAATTAATTCTAATCTTATCTAAATTCAAGAAAAATCAAACCATAACTTCACATATATCACATACACAACTCTTTACAGAACATTAAAACTTTTTCCTCCATAATATTCCAGAACTCAAAACAGCTCAAATTTGTGTTTATAGGTGAATAAAGTAAGTATTGGTGAGATCTTACTCATGAGTAAAAACGAATGAATGAACATGTGCATAACAGCACGGATTAATCTTAAAAACACTTTCCTGTGGTGCCGGGGTGGCTCAGTCAGTTGTGTCTGATTCGGCTTAGATCATGATCTCAGGGTCCTGGGATTAAGACCCACATGGGTCTCTGTGCTCAATGGGGAATCTTTCTCCCTCTGCTCCTCCCCCTGCTTGTGCTCTCTCTCTCTCAAATAAATAAAATCTTAATTTTTTTTTTTTTTGCAGAGGAAAATAAGGCAGTGGCAAAAGAATACATCCAATATTATTCCATGTATATGAAGATTGATAATGGACAAATTTAACAAGTGATTATACAAATCAAATTATTGATTACTTGGGGTTGTGGATGGGAATAATTGCAAAGCTCTTGAGGGAACTAGGGTAGGTGATAGAAACAGAAATGCTCTACGTACTGACTGAGGTGGGATTACATGTTTGTATACACACACACACACACACTTAAAAGCATACACTTTATTTTAAGTAAATTATACCTCAGTGAGTTGATTTGGACAAACACTGACAAAAATCCAATGTTGGTGAGGATGTGGAGTGACTAGACATTTTATACCTTGCTGTGGGGAGTATAAATTGGGACTGATATATTAGAAAATGTTTTGGGTTGTGCACTGAGGTAACATATATTCACACTTTATGATCCAGAAATTCTAATCCCTGGCATATATGCAAAAGAAATGAGTATACATTTGTACAAAAGACAAGTTTGTAGCATCAATCATAAATTAAAATCTCTAACTGGAAACAACCATTAAAATAAGTAAATAACCTAAATTATTTCAATTGAGTACTACACAAGAATTAAGATGAACAATTATTGCTTCACAAAAAAAACATGTGCAAGTCTCTCAAACATAATACTGAGAGTGAAAAACAAAAGCTAGACACAAAATGGTATTATAAAATAAAAATTAAACAAAACTAAATTAGGCCATTGGAAAGCAGGATAGTGATTCTTGTCAGGGAAGTTGGAGGTTAGTCACAGGGGTTTCTTCAGATGTGAAAGTCGTCTATCTTTGATCTGTTATATGGATGAGTTCATTTTGAGAAAATATATCAAATTATACATATAATTTGTGTATTTCCTGTATGAATGCTATATTTTATTTTAAAAACACTTATTTTATTAAAAGATCTATGAAACGCATTTCTAATTTGTTACTGTTTTCTATTTTAAGCTTAAACTATTTAAACTGATTCACATTGGTTGAACAAGCCAGTAGAATTACTTCATTTTATTGTCCTATATATCTTTCAGTACACATCCAATGTCTATTTTTGTCTACCATGAAATCTAATTGGGTAAAAACTACAACCAAACATAGCCAAACAGCTAATACGTTACTTAAGTAGTTTGAGAACAAAGCTAAAACATCTCTCTCATTACATACTGTTTGCTATCTGCTTTTTCTAACTGATGAAGGAAGCGAGGTGCCTTTTGTGATCAGAAAAACACCAACTGTTAAGTTAGAGAATACATTATTAAAATATTTTCCCTTTATGCAGTCTGATCTTAGAAAGTAAGTAAATTATAATAACAATAAGTTTAATTTGCCTTTCATTGATAAAATCATAAGTTGTAATATTTGATTTATATAATCCATTTGAAGTTATATAGCTGGTTTCCAATCACTAGAATTATAATGACCCTTTGTATTTTGTACATTGGCATACAGTGATGTCAGGTGTACCCTCTTATTGGTTTATTCTTAATTGTTTCATCCCTTTGTTTAAACTGTAGTTTTGAAATACAAACTTCAGCATATACCTTATAGCTTTAGAATTTCCAGATACTTTAACATAAAATATTAAAGATATAATTTCATATAAAAATATAAATTAAGTTATGGGGCACCTGGGCGGCTCAGTCTGTTGAGCATCTGTCTGCCTTTGGCTCAGCTTCTGATCCCAAGATCCTGGGATGTAGCCTGGAACTGGGATCCCTGCTCAGTGGGCAGCCTGCTTCTCCCTCTCCCTCTGCCCCTCCCTCCACTCCTGACCTCACTAGCTCTCTCTGTCAAATAAATAAAATCTTAAAATATATATATATATATGTATATATATATACATATATATATATAAACTAAGTTATAACTTTTATTTTTCATCTCCTCTGTGGATTTAAACATGGAAGTGAATTTCATTAAAGCATAATGCATTAGAATACATTGAATTCAATGTTGATAAGATAAATACTTCCATATAAAGTTTAGCTATATTTAAAGAAAATGCATGTGTATCTCTAAAAGTATTGCTTCTATAGGATAATAAACTGTCTAAGACTTCTGATTACTTAAAAGTTTTGTTTTGGGGGCATCTGGGTGGCTCAGTCCATTAAACATCTGTCTTTGGCTCAGGTCATGATCCTAGGGTCTTGGGGTCCTGGGATCCAGCCTAGCTGGGCTCCCTTCTCAGTGGGGAGTCTGCTTCTCCCTCTTCCCCTGCCCCTCCCCTGCTCATGCTCTCTCTCTTGCTCGCTCTCTCTCAAATAAAGAAATAAAAATCTTAAAAATTAAATAATATAAGGGAATTGTTTTGAAATGAAGGAATGGAGCATTTTCTTTGTGTATTATATTGATTTGAATTGCAACCAATCAAAATCATGAGCACACATTTGTAAATAGACCAAGGCAAAAAAATAAGGATGCAGTAATGGTTTTAGAGTTCAAGTATAATTAGCTAAGCTTGTAATTAACAGTGCTCTTTGTGGGGATCAGCATATGAAGTCCAGTGGTAGGCTTAACACCCTGTATGTTTGAAGCCCTTTTAGGATTCTGCTCGTGTCCCTATACTCCTTGTAGTGTTCCTTGCTCCTTCCTCCAGCTCAAGGCCTCCCTAATTAGTGAAGCTTATTTTTCCACACCACTGCCCATGGCTGAATGTTTTCTAGGAAGAAGACAGTAGATGAGGTTCTCAATGAAACATCTAAATAAAGTTCATTACTAAGAACATTTGAAATTATAATGTGTTTTTTAAACCATTAAACTGGAGTCTGAATGGTTAAGTTATCTTCAGTTTTGTATTAGACACTGAGAACCACATAAAAAAATGAACTGAAATTTGTTAAATGGTTGCTATATGTCAGGTACCAATTCTAAGTACTGAGATTTAAGCAAAATACAAAATATGCTAAAGATCATGTTGCTAGAGAGAGGCAAAGCCAAAGGCTCATGTTTACCCAGCCTCAAATCCCTAACTCTTTTTTAAGTTTTTAAGTTAAGCCACAGTATTCAGTTTTAAATATGAATACACATGTTTATAATATGGATATAATATGTGTATCATATATGTGTATATGCATAATATGTCTAAGTTTATATAATGTATGTATATGTAATATACATATATATGTATGTAGGTGTATATATAACATTCTTTATATATATGTGTGTGTGAGTGTGAGTGTGTGTGTGTGTGTGTGTGTATATATATCATTCAAATTATGTCAGCCTGAGAAAATTACTTAAAATCTTTGTGCCTCAATTAACTCTTCCAGAAAATGGGAACAATAATAGAACACAAATCAGATTTGTTGGAATAATTAAATAACCCAAGAAGTGTGCTTAGAATAGTAAATTGCACATGGAAAGATTTCAATACCTTTATCGAAAAATGCATATTTACAAGCTACTCTTTTTTATTATTTAGTTTAGAGTTATTTTTCTTGCCTTATTCTGGCTCTGATAATTTTTTTCTCTGAGTCCCATATAATAATTTGACCAGTCTATAAAGATCTAGGATGGTTATTTTCTTCTACCAAAGTTTAATATTCTATGTGTTTATAACCTTGACCAAAGTTGATGCAAACTATCTAATATTTATAGAGTGGCCAAATATTTTATCATCTAATCTAGACATCTTTGAGAAAGAAAAGAGGTGCTACCACTAATACTAGGAAAAGAAGCCTAATATGGGACTACTATGGGAAAATAGTGGAAGATGGTCATGAAACCATGTACCAATTCTTTTGCCAGAATGGTTTTATATCAGGGTCCCTGGGTGACTCAGTTGGTTAAATGGCCCACTCTTTATTCGGCTCCACACTCAGCAGGGAGTCTGCTTGAGATTCTCTCTCTCTCTCTGCCCCCCATTCTCTCTAAAATAGATAAATTAATTTTTTTAAAAAAATGGTTTTGTGTCTAATCAATATGCTGTTATAAAGGTATGCTGTATATCATCCTGGAACTATTACTTTTTATATTAGTATTGCCTATGAATGAGCTCCACTCATCTCTAATTTGAGAAGATCTGTCTTTTATGACAAGCTCCATTTGTTTTTCTCCTCTGGCTTCAGTGAAAGAATAAGTAATTTGAACTCTGAAATTTTGGTGGGAAAAATACACCCTCAGGTAGGGCCTAAGAACCCCGATTTGTATTCAGAAAGGGTTAAAACATTTATTTGACACAAATGGCCTGCCTTTCATAGTCTCTGGTTTTACATTTTCACCATGAGATGACCGCTTTTATGAAGATTATATATGATTATTATATGTGATTATTACACATTATGGCATAGGGTTGTAATTCCTCAAATCATTTTGAATATGGACAGAATTTAATTATAAGTACGTCTAAGTATTTAACTAATTTTTTATTATATATCCTATCAATGTATCTTTCAGACAATCATAGATAAATTGATTCACATTCTGAATAAGATCAAAATTTATAGTTTTCACTGTTTTTACACATGTATCTATATTAGCACTTGGTTATGTAATTTTAACAGGCATACTAAAAGTGTAGAATTGAGGCTAATTGACAACAGTTATCATGACAACAGCATGACTTTTCCAGCTTTAACCTGGAAGGAGAGCTGTCAAAAATGTCCTGTCAATGTATCAGGCAACTACTCAGCTACAGGTAATGGAATCTGTCATTAAAACAATCTTAAATATTTGGATGTGGCTTTCCAGAATAAAAAACCTGAATATTACATACTATATTAGTTAGAATGAAATGATCCTGGGTTCCTATAATAACTTATTAAATTTTTCCTTTCAATTACTGCAGAATCATGACTTAAAAGAATACGGCAGAAATGAATGAATGGGGCAGAAATGAATTTGCAAAAAATGATCAGGTGATCAGTTACTGTGAGAGGCAGGGATTCTGAATATGGAAAAAAGTCAGAGACCAGGATGACATTCAGATTCTAGGAACAAAAGAAATGAGTAAGTTTAGATGCAAGTATCTTATCCTTTGACTATTGTCCTGCCTTAACCTTCCACTGGCTCCACTTAGTTTATCTAAAATATACATTTTAGTTGTTTTTGTTTTTTTTTTTTAAAGATTTTATTTATTTTTTCATGAGAGATAGAGAGAGAGAGGCAGAGGCAGAGGGAGAAGCAGGCTCCCCGCAGAGCAGGGAGCCCGATGCGGGACTTGATCCCAGGACCCTGGGATCATGACCTGAGCTGAAGGCAGACGCTTAACCGACTGAGCCACCCAGGTGTCCCTACATTTTAGTTGTTTTAATAAAAGTGAACTTATTAAGGCAGAAACCTATTAGCATAGCTTTATTGTCATCATATGCAGAACTCTTTCAAATGCTGGGCCATGGCAATTTCAGCAGGACACCTTAATAAGTTAAGATCAATACATTTAGATCAGGAGTCTAATTTGGATAAATGATGGTAAGGAAACTCCAACTGTTGGAAAAAGTGAGAGCAGTATTAGAGGCTAAGGCTAATGGATGCATAGAGCAAGAAAAGCAAGAATGGAGAAGATGGTATTCATTGAGGGCGTAACAGAGGGAAGGGAAAGCAAAAACAAATGAACAAACAAAATCAACTCTGACTAAAATGTTTTAACATTCAGCCTTAGGTTGTTGACTGTATTACCATGTACCCTGAATTCTCTGTTACTCTAAAACTTCAATAAGAAGTGATGTATTCACAAAACAGTATGGAGGGAAGGAAAACAATAGAAGCATTGCTTAGTGTAGATAAAAGTGGTATAAAAAGATTCCAGATTCAATGGGGCCAATCATGTAGGAGAATTCAATGGTGTAGGAGTTTATAATAAGAAGGGTGCAATTGTTCTGAGGATGATTAATTCTAGATGTTTAATTACTGGTGACTGAACTATTGTATTTGAACATTAAAGGCAATGATCCTCTCAAAGCAAATTTCTCCAAGCACCAAAAACTTGAGTTACTTAAAAAAAAAAAAAAAAGATTTATTTATTTTAGAGAGGGGAGGGAGGGGTAGAGGGAGAGGGAGAGAGAGGGCCCTCAAGCAGGCTCCCCACTGAGTGCAGAGCCTGATGCGAGGCTCCATCCCAGGACCCTGAGATCATGACCTGAGCTGAAATAAAGAGTTGGCCATTTAAGTGACTGAGCTACCCAGGTTCCCCCCAAAATTTGAGTTACTTAAAGGCACACATACACAATGGTATATTTGTCCATGTAAGTTACTAGAATGGCATATCTACCATACTCACTCCCCTAGTAAAAAGAACTTAAAAAAAAAAAAAGAAAATTTATCTGAGTTTTTAATACAATGATATGCCCAGAAATGGTTCTAAGATAGGTGAAGAACAGCGAATTATTGGTCCTCCATTCGTCAAGTGTGGTCTGCACAGAAGCTTCGCTGGCATCAATATGGAAATTGTAGAACATGTAAAACCTCCAGCCCTGACCCCAGACCACTGAATCATAACCTGAAATTTATCAAGGTATCAAGGTGACTGGAATGCACATCCAAAAGCACCACTAATTTCAGCTACCTGTTGTGTAACAAACTACTCCAAAGTTAATGGCTTAAAATAAAAAAAAATATTGTATTATTGCTCATGTGTTTTTTTTTTATTCTTATGTTAATCCCCATACATTACATCATTAGTTTTAGATGTAGTGTTCCATGATTCATTGTTTGTGCATAACACCCAGTGCTCCATGCAGAATGTGCCCTCCTCAATACCCACCACCAGGCTAACCCATCCTCCCACCCCCCTCCCCTCTAGAACCCTCAGTTTGTTTTTCAGAGTCCATCGTCTCTCATGGTTCGTCTACCCCTCCGATTTCCCCCGCTTCATTCTTCCCCTCCTGCTACCTTCTTCTTCTTCTTCTTTTTTTTTTTTTTCTTAACATATATTGCATTATTTGTTTCAGAGGTACAGATCTGAGATTCAACAGTCTTGCACAATTCACAGCGCTTACCAGAGCACTTACCCTCCCCAGTGTCTATCACCCAGCCACCCCATCCCTCCCACCCCACCCCCCACTCCAGCAACCCTCATTTTGTTTCCTGAGATTAAGAATTCCTCATATCAGTGAGGTCATATGATACATGTCTTTCTCTGATTGACTTATTTCGCTCAACATAATACCCTCCAGTTCCATCCACGTCTTTGCAAATGGCTAGATCTCATTCCTTTTGATGGCTGCATAATATTCCATTGTATATATATACCACATCTTCTTTATCCATGCTCATGTGTTTTTGAGTTGATCGGTCCTTCTGCTGGACTCCTTTGGAGTATTCTTTTTTTTTAAGATTTTATCCATTTATTTGTCAGAAAGAGAGAGAGCACAAGCAGGGGGAGTGGCAGGCAGAGGGAGAAGCAGGCTCCCCACAGAGCAGGGAGCCTGATGTGGGACTCAATCCCAGGACCCTGGGATCATGACCTGAACTGAAGGCAGACAGTTAATTGACTGAGCCACTCAGGAGTCCCTCCTTTGGAATACACTATGCTGCTGCAGCCAGACAGTAGCTTATGTTGGAACATTCAAAATGGCTTCATTCATGAGTGTCTATCTTAGTGGGAATAGCTGGACCATCTAGGACCTCCTTCTCTCAATCTCTGTTTGTCTCTCCCTGTGGCATATTGGACTTCTTTTCAAAATAGTTAGATCCCAAGCCCATTGCAAAGGAAAACAAGCTTTAGTGTACACATGCTGAAATGTTTATCAAGGTTTACTTATGTCATGTTTGCTTACCTTCCATTGACTAAGGCCAGTCACAAGACCAAAGTCAGGATCCATGTGGGAGGGAGAAATTCTGGCTTTCAGTTTCAATGTCATGGTTCTTTAAGGATCACTAAACTTACAGCATGTCCCACTGCTCTCAAGAATCCCAGTTCACTACAGTCTGTGTTTGTTTATGATGCCAGCGGAAGTAGCAATGGCATCAGCCCATTACAGGCTCTTCCTGTAGTCAAGTTTGTAGTACCAAATTAATGAAATGTCTATACTGACCAGAGAATAAGTGACCAGGAGAGATTTTAGAGGGCTAGTCCTTCCTTTCCTTGCAATCTATACACCTAACCCCAACAATACTAAACAAAACATCAAAAATAGATTGAGTCACTAGGGCCAATAAACATCAGTCTATCTGTCACCACTTCATCACATCAGTGAGTCAGCTTTCTTGATGATACTCTGCTGGTCATTGCTATACCATAGACAATCAGGCAGCAGTACCTAGAAAAGGAAATTGTATTGGCTAAGATATCAACTTTAAATTACCTCTAAGAACACTCATGAAAATGGTGTTCTTAGAGGTAAAACACACATATCAACTTTCTAAATGATAAATAGTTGATCATTTTGCATTTGGCAATCAAATTAATGGGTATATGTAAACCCCCCATTTCTCACGGTAAAGAAACATCACTGAGACTCATGCAGGCCTTGTGTTCAAATACATTCAATAAATTTTGTCCTCTTAATAGGTAAATAAATCCAAATTTGATTAAAAGAATTAAGCTGGCCAAAAACAAGTATGGCTAGTTGGTATAAAAATTAATTATGTGTTCAGGATACTCATTTGGTCTGCAAATGTAAAATAAATAAGATAAACAGCGCTCTCTATGATTATTGATCACAATGTCTAATAAGAAAAAGGGAATTATATGGCATTCTTTCGCAGAATTTGACTTCCACAGAAGGGCTGCATTAAACTGAGTTGCCTCTAAGTCCAAGGAATAAGAACATGAAATCATTGGGTGACCCTCACACATAAAATCGCAATAATTTTACATTAATGCCTACAAGTAATTTGGCAAGCCTGTCTGAGCACCAGTTTCAGCCAATATAAAGTCTCAGCTATAATATACTTTTGGAAAGTTTTATATTTTGTAATCAGAGTTGAGGGCACTAATGGGTTAGTGATAAGAAGCCTCAGTGACTGACATATTCATTGTTCCATGACCAGAGATAACATTAAAATTTATATCCATGGAATGAGAACAGCTTCATTCATCTTTGTAGTCATAAAGTATAGTCACCAAACAACACTTCTCCACAGAAATACTTCTGTGAGACTTACCCTGCCTTCCAATCTCTGGAGACCTGACTATATGGCCATGTCTCACACAGTTGCATCACTAGAATAAGAAATCAAATATCGAAAAGTCACAATTTCTCAACTAACGGATCTTTCAGTTCTCTCAGAAGCTGAAATGCAATGCCTGGAATTCAATGATATAGGCCAAGAATAAAATCCATAAAGATGCAAACGTCGTGTAGTAAAATGATAGCAAATGCTCAGACTTTGAGATAAAAATCAGAGCTTCAGTTCTGTGAAGTCAAGGGAAGCCCTTCTATGTGAAAGATATGGCTTCTACTTTATAGGTAGTCTATCTGAGGAGGTGATGTGAATTTAAAAATGTTTTGATGGGCCTAGGGAAGAAGGGCAGTGGGATTGATATGCTATGTTTCTTTAAGACCATCATGAAGACATTAGACATTTGTTTGCCTGCTTTAATTGACCTCTGTGTAACATCCTTGGGTTAAGGCAAATTCAGAAACATCCTACATACATATAATTTACAGGGAAACAAACAAGATGGCAGAGCAGCCAGAAGTTTAAGAGAGAGAACCTAGAAAGAGAAAATCTCGAAGAGCCCTCCTAGGAATGAACTCAAATGTGTGGATCAAGAAAACAGTGCAGGAACAATCAGAGAAAAATAGGAGCACACCTGGTAACATTCCCCAAGCTCTGCGCAGACTCACCAGCATAGGGCAAAACAGGATGAAAGGGAACGTCTGACCAAATACAGAAAGATAAGCTACACTTATCCAGGGTCAATTCCTAGGAAGATAGACTTAAAATAACATCACACTCACCCCTGGCACTCTGAAATACTGTGTGCTGGACCACGTCTGCACCTTTGTCAGGACGAATGGTGAGACAACTTCCAAGCTACTGGTCCTTGGTTGAATATAGCTGCCAAGGATTGAGTTGTGTTCTCAGTTGATATGTTGGAGTCCTAATCCCAGTACCTCAGAGTGGGATCGTATTTGGAGATAGGGTCTTCAGAGAGGTAATCAGGTTAAAGTGAAGTTATTGGCTGGGTCCCAATCCAAGACTACTGGTGTCCTTATTAGAAAGGGAAACTTGGATACAGTCATGAATAAAGGTAAGAGGATGTGAAAAACTTACAGAAAAGACAGCCGTATACAAGCTAACCAGAAAGGACTGGAAAAGACTCTTCCCTTAGAGTCTTTGGAAGGGACTAACCCCACCAATACCTTCAGATTAGACTTCTAGCTTCCAGAACTGTGAGATAATGATTTTTTGTTGTTCAAACCACCTTGTCTATAGTATTTTGTTACAGCATCCCTGGCAAACAATTACAAAGAGTTAAAATCTGTAAACTCCTTAAACTATAATAGTGGCCTCCCAGGCATACAAACATAAATGCAATAGCAGAGGATAGAAATCTAACTGACCAAGGGGGAATAAAGCACAAACTCTGAACAAAAAGTGGCAAATGCTGATCCAGGGATGACTCTTAGGTGGCTGGGCCAATAAAAACAAAGGGAAAGATCTGTACAGGGACATCAGATGCTGAACAAAGTGGGAAAATAGACTGCAGAATTAGCCCATCATGTCTCTAAATAAAGAAATAAATAAAGAAGTAAATAAAGACAAGAATATCAAGAATGGATCATGATCCAGAGTTGTTAAAATACATTATTTAAATTATTTTCTACAAAACATGAGACATGCAAATAGAAAGGAAAATTTGAACCATACACATTAAAAAGAACAGACTACAAAAACTGTCACAGAAGTGGACAATTGACAGGGTTTGCAACCAAAGACTTCTCAGTATCAATTGCAAAGATGTTAAAAAATCTAAAGGAAATAATGCTTAGAGAATTACAGGAAGGTAAGATAACAGTGTCTCATCAAATAAGCAGATATGTATAAAAAGAAATTATTTTAAAAAGTGGAAATTATGATATGCGAAAGTACAACTACTGAAATTAAAATTTAAATAGAAGAGACTCAATAATAGATTTGATTTGGCAAAAGAAAAAATCCACAAACTTGAAAGTAGGTCAGGAGTAGGTGCAATCTGAAGAATGAAGAGAAATGAAAGAGCTTCAGAGAAATGTCACAAAACCCACAGATGTATGATTCTATTCATATAAAATATTCACAATAGGCAGATTTACATGACCAAAAGTAGATTAGTGGGATTTGGGATTCTGTATAGAGGGAGCTTGGGAGTTACTACTCTCTTCTACCAGGAAGTAAAATGCTGAGTAGACTACAAAATCAACAGCTCTTCTTGGAGAGGACCCAGGGAAAATTACTGCCCCCAAGTTTGAAGAGACAGATAGGTGAATACGGGGAATTGCAGTTTACCAGAGCAGAGACTCAAAGGGGTTTCCACCATGGGAAGCAGTGTCAGGGTAAGAAAACCTGCACCATAACTGATGATATGCTGGAGGTCCAGCATGGAGAGCTCTGAGAGTTAAAAACTTCAGTGGGAACCAGTCATAAGACAGACCCCACAATATTGTGAGATTTACCTGACATTTACAAATTTACAAATCACATATCAATTTCTGTGATTTAGAAATCAAATATCAATAAATGAAGAAAAAGTATTTCGTAAAATTCAACACCCATTCGTGATAAAAATAACTCTTGCTAAACTAGGAATAGAGTAGGAACCTCCCCAGCTTGGTAAGTAATATCTACAAAATACAGCTACACCATACTTAATGGTGAAAACCTCAACGCTTTTCCACTAAGATTATGTACAAGGCAAGGATGTCCCCTCCCAGCACTCCTTTTCAACATTGTACTGAAAGTCCTAGCTAGTGCAATCAGACATGAAAAGTATATAAAAAGTATACAGATGGGAAATGAAGACATAGAACTGTCTTTGTTCACAGATGACATGATTGCCTATGCAGAAAATTGATAGAATCAGCAGGAAAACTTCTGGAACTAATAAGCTATTATAGCAAGGGTAATCCTAGTTCTTGCTATTATATTATTGATGGACGTGAAAATCTGTCCAGATTTCTTCAACGTTTTTCTTTCTGTTCTTCAGAAAGGGTGGTTTCTTTTGATCTATGTTCAATACATAATTTTTTTTTGTCTCCAGTCTGCTATGAGTCTAAACAAGCATTTTTAAAAAAATTTAGTGATTCTGATTTTCAGCTTTGAAAATTTTATTTTTAAATAATTATTTCAATTTCCCTTTTGATAGTCCTTACCTGATTATGTATTTTCCTTTATTTAAAATACACATTTAAAAAAATTCTTTAGCTATATGTGCAATAGCTGTTCTGTAATCTTTGTCTGAAAAGTGTAATTTCTGATGTACTCAGAGTCTGTTTCCATTGACTGCCTCTTTTCCTCAGTGTGTCTCATTTTCCTATTTCTTGTTATTTCTAATAATATGGGTTTGGAAATTGGACATTGTTGAAAATACACCATTGCATCTGCTGTTCTAGATGGCAGTTAATTTCCTTGGACTCAAACAACAAAATTTTTCTTCCCTGCATCTCACAAAGACTAATGTCTATGCATTAGTGTGGTTTCTGAGCATTGCTGTTTTATCCCATCCTCCTGGTGGTATCTCTCTGATTCCTGTGCAATTTACAGCTCTCTGCCAGTCTCACATTCTGTCATCTGACATTTTAAAACCAGAGGGCTTCAGCTTTCTGCTTCCTGAGCGGCAGAGTTTTAGGAGTGCACTGTTAAAAAAAGCAAAACCTCACACATCTCACCCCATGCAGCTCTATCTTTCAAGCTCTCTCTCTCTCTCCCTACTGATTCTCTTGGGCCCTGGGGTCTCCCTAACACATGCATATTTATATAATAGCCAGAGATTTGTGAAGAGCCTATGCTCAAGATATGTGTTGCTCTGTGATATCCTTGCTACCAGAATTTCCCTCCTTAAATCCCCAACTGTAAACCTCTATTTCTGGCACCTGAGCTCCAAAGCTGTGGTTTCCACTGCTGTCTTGCACAGTTTTAGAAAAGAAGTTTGGCCAGGGATCTCAGGTTGGAAAGCTTCAAAAGCCTGATTCTTCGGCCTTTTGTTTGCATTTTTTTGAAAGCTGCATTTTTGTGAAATGTTCCTCTGACTTTTGTATTCTGTCCGATGCTTCATGGTGTCACATCCTCCTCCGCTCCCTCTACTTCCTCCTCATTCTCCTTCTCCTTCTTCTTCTCCTCCTCCTCCTCCTCCTTCTTCCTTTCCCTCTTCTCCTCCTCCTCCTCCTTCCTCTTCTTCTTCCTAAAGGAACCACATAGTTCATTTAGTCTAATTCCCAATCTTAACAGAAGATTACAGAAAAATAGACCTAATAATTCAAGTGTGCCAGTCTTATTTCACTATATAAGAAATAGTCAACTATGAGAACTAAGAGGTACTTATATTAGGAAACTAGAAAAAGCAGAATGATATAAACCAAAAGAAACTGAATGAGGAAAGTAATAAAGGATAAATAATGAAATTATTAAACTATGCAAAAAAAATAGCCCAATGGATAAATAAACCCAATATCTTGTTATTTTGAAAGTATCAATTATTTTTTAGATAAATCACTGATAAGCCTGATATGAGAGAGTGCAAAAATATGAAAAATTAGGGATGTTAAATATACCACCAACACATAAGTACTACTACTCATTATCATTATCCAGTTCCATGGCAATGTATTGGAAACTTGGAAATAATGGGAACATAGTTTGGAAATGTTCCTCTAAACTACATCATTTGAAATAAAAAGTGACTTAGCATGCTAAAATGAACCTGGACCAGAGCGTTTCACCAATAAGTTTTATCTGACTTTTAAGAAACCAGCAATCCTGGGCGCCTGGGTGGCTCAATTGGTTGGGAGACTGCCTTCAGCTCGGGTCATGATCCTGGAGTCCCGGAATCGAGTCCCGCATGGGGCTCCCTGCTCAGCGGGGAGTCTGCTTCTCCCTCTCCCGCTCCCCCCCTCGTGCTCACTCTCTCTCTCTCTCAAATAAATAAATAAAATCTTTAAAAAAAAAAAACAAAAAACCCAGCAATCCCAAAGTAATTGCAAATTCTCCAGATGATAGCCAAGTTAGAAACCTCCCCAATCAGTTTTATAACACTAGCTTAGTATTAAAGTATGGTAAATAATTTGGTTTAAGCTGAGGCCATAAAGACATAAATTCTATACCCCCCATTTTACCAACAATAACTGAACATTGGGGGGGTTTTCTCACCTTACAGGTCCAGCCTTTCAGCATCGTGGAAGGAGACTGGAAGCTCAAGAGACCTGAGAACTACTCAAATTAGTATTATAATCTATTAGAGATTTATCTAAGTTGTCACCTAGAAAGATGCCTCCTCCTTTTAAAATTAATTTATGAGCATATGAAAAGCTAATCTTGTATTTCTTATTATTTAACGTATCTTTACACCCTCAGCTCCCCTTCTCTGAACAGAAGGTATTGCTTTTGAATGAAATTCTATGGAATTATCCTTAACTACCTTAATAGCAGAACAGCTGTGCATGATTAATGTTATTATAATAGATACTATGAGAATTTGTAACAAATGACAACCGCCATTACCTGCTACCAAAATAATTCATCACTTTTTAATTTCTCAATTCATAATTACCAACCTAATTAATCCATTTTAAGATTACTCAGTTCATTACACTATTTGATTTGGTTCATTGGCCAAGCCCCGATATGTGTGTAAAAACTATATTTTAAGTCTGTAAATCAGTTTCTCTCCATTGGAACAATGTGCTTATGACTTAATATGTTATTCATGTGAATATTTTATGTATATTCTTGTGAACTTTAATTAACCTTATTGAGCTTTGGGAATAAAAATTAGCAATGTTTCTACTCAAATATCCAATAAATGTGCAACCCAGACATTTTTGTCCAGAATGCCACAGGGGATGTTTCGCTTATTTTTTTAGTCTATTTTGTTCCTTCCTATGATTAGTAAGAAGTGCATTTTTCCTAGCTAATGTGAAAGGTGGCAGTTCAAGCAAAGAATTGTATTGTTAGCTGCCTTGTTAAGACGTTATATTGTCATTAACTATCTTTGCTCAACATTAAAATTCAAATATCTATAATATGGACAAGGGTAAAACATTTTAAGAGTGTAAGCTTTCATTCATATGTTTGTGACAAATACTATCAACGAAAAGGTTTTTCCACCATCTGTGTCCCCCATCCTCACAAATAATATGTGGTGTTGGTCACACATTTCTTTTTCTTTTGCAGTCCACAAACACATATCTACTTGTCTCAGAACAATTTTGGAGGCTTTGTGATTTTAAAAAAAAAATGGAGACACAAGCAGCAGTTAGTATGATAAGTTTGTACTGAACAGGAGTGCAGGAAAATCTTTCAAGGATTTTTGATGAGAGGTTGGCGAAATTGCTACAAGGTATGAAGAAAGTATAGAAAAGAAGGAAAGATGTTCACTTGTTCTCTATTTCCCTCTGTACACAACATTTGAACTATAGTATAAACTTCCTAACACTTAGAAATGATTCTTTTGCTGCTGGACTCCAAATTTCAGATTCAAAACTCTCTTCTATAGTTCAATCATATGTTTCATAGCCTCCACTTGTCACATTTTTGAAGATTTCCAACCGATATTTGGTTTTAATTTTAGCAAGTAATTGTACTATCCATACTCCCACACGAGGGGTGGCAAACTATGGGCATTTCACAGTTCACTAAAACCGTACCTTTATTCTTTCCTTTAATTTTTCCAACAAGTTTGCATAGCCTCTAGAAACACAGTCTTCATGAAGTCTCCAAATAGCAGATTAGCTGGTTCTGATGCATCTAAGATGTTTATTGGTTGGGATTATAGCAGTAAATCCTGGAAATTAGAGTTGGGTCAGCACTCCTTATTTGTTGAAACACCTTGGCATGGTATCAAGTCTTTGGAAGAAAAAATGGTTGGAGTGAGGGGTGGCCCCCACTTTTCCTTTCTACCATGCTTCACTCTCCAGGATTTGTATAAGAATAACTAAATGATGGAATGCAAGAGTGGTTTCCATTTGCTGTTTCTTTTTGAACCCATGAATTCAGGCAAAATGCAAAAATAAAATAAAACAAACCAAAAAAACCCCAAAAACCCCTCAACTAGAGTTGAGAAGAAACTTAGTGGATCAAAATGCATTAAAAGTCCTATTAAAATATTTAAAAATAAAGCTGTCATTTTACCAGAGTTACTGAACTTATTTACAATATGATCTAAGGCCTTTAAAAATGTATTGTGTTACTATTTGTTGCTATTTTATTTTAAGTTAAAAAGTCTCTAACAACTGCATCGTTTCCCTGAGCTTATTTTTAAATTAAAATTAATGCTTTTTACAATAATTTGAAAATGAATAGATTTCCAGGCTTTTTTTCTGGATAATTAGTCACTAAACAATAAGTTATTATTCTTAGAAGAGTTTAAAGGTGAATTGAAGAACCTTAAGATACAGTTTAGAATGATTCTGTGGAATTCTGATTTAAAATTAGGAGTCATCTAATGCTTTATGTTTCACGTGTGCCCATGCAGTCAGGGATCACATAAATCACACAATTGCCATGCATTTCACTTTAGCATGTTTCCTCTGAAGTTGTTATAATCAAATACATCATTCTCATCTTAGATTTATTTACAAAAGGAATAAAACAGAAATTCAACTGTGGTTGTGTGTGTGTGTGTGTGTGTGTGTGTTCAGCAGCCCAAATCTTAGAAAATTCTGCCTTGATCATTTCCCAGGAGTAGATCAAAGAATAGTTAATTCACTGATAGTTACATGAAATTAACTCAGGCAATCACAGATTTCATTGCCCATGTGTATTTAGCAACATTTGAAGCATCTGTTGCACCTCAGTGATATCTTCTACTTAATTTTTACCCTGTCACAATTTTTTCTTTCAATTATATATTTTTAGTTTAATTTCCTAAGATGATGTGGAGAGAGGAATGTAATAACAGCGTATTTCCTGGTTACAGGAAAATTTAAATGGTGAATGGAGTCATTAAAACCACTATTCACATTTCCTGTGACTCTGTCATTTAAGTGTATGCAGAAAAGACAGTTTTATTTTCAGAGCTATACTCTGGAATCAATGTTGCTTTGCTTAAACTACATTCTAAAAATAGCATCTGAAGGGAATATAGTCAATAATATTGTAATAATTCTGTATGTTGACAGATGGTAACTACACTTATCATGGTGAGCACTGTGGAATGTATACAATTGTGGATTTGCTAATTTGTACACCTGAAATTAATATAACATCATACATCAGCTATACTTCAATTAAAAAAATAGCATCTGAGATCATCTTTCTCAGATGCTAAATTCTGATAATTCTTGGAAATAAAGCAATTAGCTAATTATTTATTGGCATGTGTTTGGAGAACTTTCAAGGAATTAAGAACAATAAGAAAAACTTCATTTCTTAAGAAATGTTATGATTTTCACTGTTGTGAACTTGGTCATGAATAAGCATATACCACAAATCTGGCCATAGATAGGCAATGTTTGTTAGACATTTGGAGGAAAGTCTTTTTTACTCTCAGGAAAGACATTTGGGAAGCAGACATTCATTGCTTGCTGAATGAGATGGCAAGGCTGTATGTCTTGATCCCCATGGTGGCTCTCATACAAGCACTGGGTGAATTTACCTTAGAATGAAACTTGCAATGTGGCCAATAATTCTGATGATGAATAGATAGAAATAGTCATACATCCTGAGTAAGTTCTGACATCCTGGAGCAACTGGTAAAGGTGAAACTCTGAAGGCTAATTCTCATAGTGAGTTTAACAACCACTTACCTGGAAAAACTGACTCAACTTAGCTCAAATTCTGCCCAGACTGATAAATATATTTCCATCACCTTCTCATAAAGTCCCTTGTATTGTTCTCCAAATGTTATTTTGTACTAGAAAAACAGATTGTCTTCCCTAAAAAAATGGTTATATTTTTCTTTGTATTAAAGAATTGGAAGTGTGGTGGGCAAGGAAGTGAAAATCTACCGGATATTTTTACTTTGCAGGGTCCTGTAGCTGGCATTTGTTCCCTCGTTATCCTCATGATGATACTTATCTGTTATCAACTCTGACTTACCAATGAGAAAAAAAAATTTTCTCAAGACATTTCTAAAGTCAGGAGTTTCAATATAGATGTAGAGTATATTTGCACAAAATAGTTTTCATCTCAGTGACCACCCATGATCTACTCTCATCTGCCAGCAACAGTGGAAAAGTATTCTGGATTTGTGTTCTGTGTTCTATGGTTCTTATATTTCAGGGTTGTTTGTAAATGAATAGCTATTGTTAAATTTTCATTAAACCTCACACAGGTTCAAAATCTCCATTTTATCATTTCAGCTTTGTTTTAACTTTAAATATTTCTCTTAGTAAAAGTTACCAATATAATAAATTCAGAAATAGTTATGATGTGAAAAACAGGAAATGGGATTTTGTACACTATTTAAGAGCCTTTTTGGGGCACCTGGGTGGCTCAGTCAGTTAAGCATCTGCCTTCTGCTTGGGTCATGATCCCGGGGTCCTGGGATCAAGTCCTACATTGGGCTCTCTGCTTGGCGGGGAGTCTGCTTCTCCCTCTGTGTTCTCCCCCGCCGCCAAATAAATAAATAAAATCTTTAAAACATTTTTTTAAAAAGGAGGCTTTTTGGTCATGATAGAATTTATCATAAATAGAAAATCATTCAGCTGTATAAATTTTTGCCCTGTTTATTGTATGGTTTTGGAGACAAATTAAGGATCTAACACTTAGTAATAGTTAACTGTATTATGATACAAACTTGCATTGCAAAATAATGTAGCCATTAAATAGAATAAATTTAATCCGTATTTATTGTCAAGGAATTCTATGTCATATTGTTGAGTAAAAATGCAAGTCATGTTAATAAACAACAACATAATAAAATATGTAAATACAGGTATAATATTTGTATTATAATATAAAGGTATTTTATTACCATACATACAAATGCATAGACTATTGTTAAAGGTGTTTACCTCAGATGATGAGATATTATTTGGTTTTTATTTTACCTCTATAATTTCTTTATATATAAGAATGATTTTAGTATATGTGCTGCCGAAGCGAGCACTATATATAAGAATGATTTTAAAAGCTTCATTCTGAGGGTGCTTAGGTGGCTTAATCAGTTAAGCATCTGCCTTTGGCTCAGGTTATGATCCTAAGGTCTTTGGATCCAGTCCCTCATCGGGCTCCCTGCTCAGCGGGAAGCTGGCTTCTCCCTCTCCCTCCGCCCCTCCCCCTGCTTGTGCGCCTTCTCTCTCTCTCTCTCTCTGACAAATAAATAAATAAATAAAATCTTTAAAAAAATACAATTAAAGCTTCATTCTGTTTCTAAATTTATTTTCCCTAAACAAAGTTTCTTATTTTTTTTTTTCCCTCAGAGATCTCTTTTAAGATCTAAGGGAAGTGGCATATCTTTTTCCCTAGAGAATGCTTTAAAATATTCCAGTGGCTAAGAAATCAGCATTAATTGCCAGCAGCAATGATTTCTGATGTAAAAATAAATATGTCATGCTATCTAATGGACCATCTTCATCATACAGCAGCAAAACCAGAGTCCTTAATGTGTTCATTTACTTTTTCAACAAAAGTAACCGAGGGCTGGATTTGGAACAGAAACTATGCTCAGAATTAATAATAGTGACAGACTAAGTGAGGTCCATAACCTCATGAAATATTCTATGCTGGGGAAGACAATACAAGTCAATAGATAAAAGCATATTGTAATGCAGGGCTCTGCCAAGTGGTATGAATACAAAATAAATCTGGGTGCTAAGTGATTGAGAAAATAATAAGAGATTGAGAGTGATGGAGGATTTTTTTAAAGAATTTAGTCAAAAAAGGAATCTGTAATATGTGAAAATTGAGTGAAGACCTACATGAAGCAATTGATGTGTGTCCATGTGTAAATTTGTAAATATTTTAATTCACACTTTTGAGTTTTTGTTCTTTTTATGTACAGCACCATCACAAAAAGAAAAATTCCTATTTTGACCCATGGACATGGCGTAATCTGATGTTTTGCTCAAGATAGCACATATTTTGTTTTCTAAAATGAAAACCTTCCAGTAGGAAAAAAAAATCTATGTATTTCATGAAGTGTATTTCAGTCTACAACACTGAGTCACATGTCTCCTGTGATCTGTTCATTCTTGGCTGGTGTTTTTATTTTATTTTATTTTATTTTTACTTTAAAAAATTTTTAAACTAGCTTTTGTCCTACCCAATGTATCATGCTGCCTGTTGGAATACATGTGTCCATGGCTCATCTTTGTTACTTAAAAATGTTATACCTTTTCTTTTAGAGAAAGAAATAGCTCTTTTAAAGTATCATTTTAGGGCACCTGGGTGGCTCAGTTGGTTAAGCGACTGCCTTCGGCTCAGGTCACGATCCCGGAGTCCCTGGATCGAGTCCTGCATGGGGCTCCCTGCTCGGCAGGGAGTCTGCTTCTCCCTCTGACCCTCCCCCCTCTCATGCTCACTCTCTCTCTCATTCTCTCTCTCTCAAATAAATAAATAAAATCTTTTAAAAAAATAAATAAAGTATCATTTTAGTCCCAATTACTCCAGATTTATTGAAAATATTTGCTATTGACTCATGAATTTCTCTCCAATAGGACTTTCAGGATCATTTTGGATGAACTGATGAATTAGTCAACAGGTATAATATGTTCAACACCTGTTTCTATTCCTTGACCTCTTTCCTCATTTTCTGGTGATTTTTCATCATTCCATATCAAGCATTCACTTAACTGGGACTAACATACCACCTCCAAAATCTTGATATCAAAGTCCTACTCTCTTAACATTATCCCCTCTCTTTACAAACAAATTCACCCCAAATATCAGCTTGCATCAGGATTACTCAGAGAGCTTGTTAAAACAGAGACTCCTGGTCCCTGCCACCAGGGCTCTGATTCAGCACGTTCAGGGTGGGACCTTAGAATATGTTTTTCTAAAAGTTCACAGATGATATGTGCTGCTAGTTCATAGATTGCGTTTTGAGAAACACGGCCTTAGAGAAGGACCTTCTCTTACCCCAAGCACACTCCCTTGAAACATCCACAACCCTTTCCTTTTGCCCTAAGTGACTGTCATAACCTGACTCCTATTTAAATGCAAATATCTATCTCCTCTGTGCCTCTCCTAAGCAGCATAAAATGACAAGCCATCAGGCTTCTGTTCACATTTTTCTAATCAACTTAGTATCCCGCTTTCTAAAATGTTCACTTTTTTTTTCCTTTCTCAACCCCTTCTAAGAGTTGTTAATTGCTCTTGGAAAAATAAAATGATATTAAGATTGCCATAGCTTTGAAACCCAAAAACATCATAGTTACCAAGGAGAATGTCAACCATTAAAAAATGAGTTATAGAGACCTAAAAATTACAGAGCTATTGACTAAAAAGATGAAGGTAACATGAACACAAAAAAACCACAGAGATTTTTCTTACTAAAAATACATCATTAGATATTCTGGGAATAATCAAAAAACTTTCAAAATCTGAAAGAATCTTTCAAATTGGGACAAAACAGGAAACCAAGGACTGAATTTCTAACTCACAATTTGATTCTACAAAGTATTTATAAAATTATTAATTTTTTAAAGAAATTTTAATTATGCCAATAATATCTAATCATTTCAAAAAATTTGGTGTGCATAAGGAATCAGCAAGTTTTTAGAAAGAGTCTAAATCCTGGAAACCAAACCATGTGGATCACAATTTTGTTCTTAGTTTGTCCTGAAAGATTCTCTGAAAATTTTAAATTGCTATACTTCTACACTAAAGTAATATATTTAGATCTTTCAAGATGGTAATTTATAACTCTGATGCATACCAGATTTGAAGCTCTTGAAATGTACTTGAAATCCTATAATTAATAGCTATTGACACAAAGAAAGTCATTCAAATCTTATTTCAACCATCAATTAAAAACTCATATATGAATGTATTTTTTGATGACTAGTGGATTTTTGAGTGAGAAAAACGAAGTTGTGTACTTATTTTCCCCCTTGCTCTCTTACTTTTTACAGCACATTGAAATCATATACAATCAAAGATTATGATTTACATTTTTCCAAAAAGAAACCAAAATCAGGCAGTAAATTATTGATAATTGGCTATTGAATTTACATAAAATAGGGCATGGTTTGACACATAAACATAAATGCATAGATTCTTCAAACAGTGATTTTTATTACTTTATTTTTTTCTGGTATGTCAATACATAAATGAATCACTCTACCTCACAGCTCACAAAAGATAAGAAAACAAAGTCCTTTATCTCCTAATTTTCTCTCTGAAGGGAAAATGTCACAAATATTTTTATTCAAGTACTTTCTACCACCATACCAAGCATTGCACGCTGAGGGTTTCATGAAGTTCTAACTTTTTTGATAAAGAGTATAATTTTTTCTGCCATAGGTCTGACAATAATAACATAGAACAATAATCATGTCATTAGACAAAAGATTTTTTTTTTTACAAAACTTGGTTTTTCTTTTTGTCTGAGAATATTTGTCATAACTTTCCATCACATTTTATGAGCCTCTCAGGATAACTGTGACTTTTTCCAGTTTTTACAAAGGAAAGAACAACTTTGAATAATGGCCCCATAACTTTCTTTTCTTCCTCTTCTTTAGCTGCTAAACTGAATGCTTATAGTGAAAATCATTATTTAAACCCTCTCTTAGGAAAATTCATTAAATTAATGAGAAGGAAACTTCGAATGTTATGCAAAAATCCTGGTTGCTTCTATAAGATCTATGTTCATTTCAGACTTATGACAGACAGTCCTAGGGTCACTTTTCCAATAAAATTCATTTTTCACATAGTCATAGTATTGTCATATTTTTCCTGTTTCTTCAGTATCCCTTTACTATCAAGGTTAGTTGGCTAACAACTCTAAATTTGCATTTTGTCATCTTTTAATCCTGTTTATTTTTATAATACATTATTACTAAGTAAAATTTAGTGATGAATAATGCTTTATTTTATTGACTTTAAGATGCCATATAATGTAAAATTCATCACTCTCTTAAAAAAAATGCTTTCAATTGAATTTATATGCAACCTGATATCAGAGATGTTAAGTATTATGGGTCATGCAGCTCTTAAACTATGGCAAAGTTACACTTAATTTTCAAAACGATCTAATTTTCTTTTTGTTTTTAAAGATTTTATTTATTTATTTGACAGATACAGAGCAAGAGAGGGAACACAAGCAGGGGGAGTGGGAGAGGGAGAAGCAGGCTTCCCGGGGAGCAGGGAGCCGGATGCGGGGCTCGGTCCCAGGACGCTGGGATCATGACCTGAGCCGAAGGCAGATGCTCAACGACTGAGCCACCCAGGCGCCCCATTCAAAACATTGATCCATTTTTTTAAAAACACGATAAATAATAACAAATGTAAATTTAATAAAATTTTAAAAAAATTCCAGTAACTTGAAATAAAGAAGCCTCATTAAATAAATCTATGGAAATTAACTGAAAAAACATAGTTCTTTGAGCTTTTGTAAACTTGAGGAAGGTTATGTTTAGTATGGGTATTATGAGATTTCTATATGAAAACCCCAATTAATCTTTCATTTGAAGTTTGTGAACTGCATAGGAACAGAAATACCAAATAGCTTTCAGACTGCTAGTCTACCATTGATCTACAGTGCATAGTTAACAGTGGACCCTGAACTTAAACCCCTGGCAATCCAGCTGAGAAGATACTTAGCTAGTTTCCTTGAGCCTATTATTTGTCAAACCAAGAAAGTGCAAATTTTAAAAACAAACAGTCCCTATCTCAAAGAAATTTAATTTACGATAAGAACATTGAAAATAGAGCAAATAGATCTAGAGAAACTATCTCCTCATTGATCTATGTGTTTGTTGATTGAGTAAGCATCTGCCATCCATAGGTCCAAACTGAAGGATCTGTGCAAGGACAAAAAATTTAGCAGGTTTGTATATAATGAGATAAGAGCCTCAATGGGGAGGTGGTGCCTGGGTGGTTCAGTCAGTTGGGCATCTAACTCTCGATTTTGGCTCAGGTAGTGATCTTGGGGTGGTGGGATCCAAGCCTGCATCTGTCTATGCTCAGCACAGAGTCTGCTTGAGAGTCTCTCTCCCACTCCCTCCCTCCCCCCCCCTCCTCCTTTGCCCTTCTCCCCCCTCACCCCCTGTCTCTCATAAATAAATACATACATACATACATATATACATACACAAAATCTTAAAAAATAAGATGCTCAATGAGACAAGGAAGCAAGTTATATAGTACAGTTTAGAGAGATACGGGCAGGATTAGAAGGTTGGTGCAACACGAATAAATTAGGATTTTTATCTGCGAGTAGTAATGATAAAGTTTTTTTTTTTTCCTTTGAGGTACAGGATGAGCATTTTTTTCTGCATTTAATTGCAACCTCTCACCATTGCAATCAATGTCCAGTGCAGTTAGACCAAGAAACAATAGCTCTGTCTTATAGACTTCCAACACACAACAGGTAAAGTTGTTCTAAATGACTTAATAAACCAAATTAGAGGTCCTTTCATATATTTGGTGCTCGAATGTTAAGAAAAATACACGTGGGTATACATAAAACATATGACAGTAACATTTTCAATTATCTATGACTTATTTCCATTAAGCCATTTCATTTAATTGGTTTGGAATATTATTCCTAAGTGTTTCCTCATCTTCCCAGCAGTTATCTGAAAATAAATGGAAGTGGTGCATTTTGTGTTGTTCTTGTTATCAGCACTCAGGATTAAGAGTTTAAATAATCTTGGGCAGCAGGGGGAGATTTACAGTAAGTAATAAGCTGGGTCTGTACCAGGAAAACATTGTAACTAAAACTTCCCTTGCTCTCTTGATAGATTAATAGGTCTATTCCTATTTCCCATTCTGCATAATAAATTGAAGTTTCACAATGAATTTGTGTAGTGACAATTTCAAACTTGGCATTTTGGGAGAACATATGCTTGTAAAGGGGTTTGGCTGAAAGTCAAATGCAAGCTTTTCTGAGTTATTAGAGCCCAGGGATCTGTTCTAACACATAAAGTGCTTATGGGAAAAACATTTAAAATAAACATCCCGAGAACTGTGGGAAGGTTAAATGACTCTCCTCTGGTGACCCATCCCAGGAGCATATCAGTCACAGCTTTGTAGAACCTGCAAAGCATCAAGGGGAAACCACAGAGCTGTAAAAAACAAAAAAAGAAAAACAGCACTTTCAATCCCAACATGAAGTCCAAGCTACTCACAGTATCAAAATCACTTGTGCATGAAGTGTTAAATTACACAATTTTTGAAGTGTCATGATGTGTAAAAAGCATTGACTTTGTATATTTGCTCATTTGCCACGTAAAAGCAGGCTAATATGTTCACAGGTAAAGATTTTTAATTTAGGCACATTTTATAATTAAATAGCACCCTCTCATAGACTACAAATGGATAATAAATTCCAACTTCATATAACCATATATTTAAACTATTTTATTAATATATCTTAGTCATAAATGTTGAGAACTATAACATTAAAACTATATTTTATATGGGCATTTTAGTTATATATGCATTAATTACTAACTTCACTTGCTACTGCATTTCTCTCATTATAAGTGCCATCATCCATCCTAATCTGAAAAGTTCCTCCTATGTTAGAAGGAAAAAGATGACTTTAAATTGAAGAAGTTAAAGGATCTTTTAGCTAACTGACCAATAGTCATTCATTTAAAAGACATTAATTAGGTAAATATTGTTCAAATCATTAGAATAAAAAAATAGCAAGTATATATTTAAATTTTTAAAAATGGTATAGAAACAGAGGTAACTATTCAAACTTGAAACTCCTATGGGCATTCAATTAAATATATGAGTTGTACCAAATACAGACTGAGAGATATTGTACTTTGTGATAATATTTACGAATATTGAAGAGTGTTGAAAATTGTTGCTTTATATGAGGTCACATTGAAAGAGAAAAGTTTAAAATTGTGTGGAAGATGATGATGGAGTCTCTTCCTGCTTAAGCTATAGGCAATAATAAGGAAAATGGGAAAATATATCTCTAGGGATTGCAGGATTGGGGTATGTTTTTTGGCTGTAGACTGATCTAATTTGACCAAGCTAAAATGCCTGTGAACCTACAAGCATATGAATTATCTGAAAACCCAGATTCTTTAATCAATGAACACTATCACATTACCCAAACCATTTCTCAGAGAAAGCAAAAGATATGCCTTCTTTTGATATAGAACCAGGAAAAGACCCTTAGTGAAATAACAGGTGAGGTATAAAATGAAAAATGTTGGGGAAATTACAACAAAACATAACAGATGCTGTTGTGTCCTAGTTACATCTATCTTTGCCATATTTCATATTTTCTTACTGTAAGAGATCTAAGTAGGTATTACTATCATTTTTATACAGAACCCCATAGAGGTAAGTAACTTCACTGACTATCCTTATATTCGAATGTCCTATGATAGTTTTAAAATATGCCGGCAAATTATTTGACACTCCTCCCACCAAGGATTCTCTTACTCTTGAATCTTGAAGGATTTGAAACCAATATAACCAGTAGAGTATAGGAAAAATAACACAATGAGATTTCCAAGGCCAGATCAGAATAGACCATGCTGCTTCAGCCTGATTTATATCGATATTTGAT
Organism: Neomonachus schauinslandi; assembly: GCF_002201575.2. Lineage (NCBI taxonomy): Eukaryota > Metazoa > Chordata > Mammalia > Carnivora > Phocidae > Neomonachus > Neomonachus schauinslandi. The sequence goes on from NC_058409.1 coordinate 140,736,810, forward strand.
CCAGAAGAAGACAATTGCCATGTCAAAGCCTGACTCTCCATGCTTATGGTCCATATGTAATTTTTCTGATCACATCTCCCAGATGACAGCCCACATCAATGCCAATGTGTAAGTCATTTGGGTATCCAGCCCAGCCTAACCTGCAGATGCCTTCAGACAGCTGATGGCTGACTGCACCACATGAGAGACCCAGACAAATGAGAACCACCCAGAAAAGATTTTTCCTTATTCCTGACTGGTGTAGGCAGAATTCTAAGATGTTTCCCAGGTGCCCCCAGCCTGGAGCACACACCCTGTATATTCCCCTCCCTTTGAGTGTGGGCAAGAGTTGTGAATACAACAGATATTCACTCCCTTAATCATGCCATGTCCTAGGAGACAAAGATAATGGGATAGTCACTCATGTGGATTACATTTTATAAGATTCTGTGGTAGCATAACAGAGAGACGTCTCTTCTGCTGGCTTAGAAGATGGAAGCTGCCAGTGTAACCCCTGAGCAGAAAGCCCAGCTATTTCATGGCCAGACTCCTAACCCACAAGAACTTTGTGATAATGGTTGTTTTAAGCTCCTAAGTTTCTGGTAACTGGACAGTAATAAAAAATGAATACACTGGCCCACAAAAATTATGAAAAAGGTAAGCCAGTTGTTTTAGGATGCTTAAACTCTTGTAATCTGTTGGAACCATTAGTAAAAGACAGAATGGGAGAGTAATTTGTTAGACAGCAAAAGTAAAAAGAACAGTTGGCTTCTGTTCGACCTTTCTTCTATTGAGAAAAATAGAACATAGGTCATTCACCAGAATCTACAACACTAAGGGAAAAGGGATAACTTGGAGCATTACTGTAAGATTCAGGCTGATTCAGGGAAATATACCAAAAAGGTTAAGACAAGAGAAAATGCAAGTCACATATTTATCTACATATTTATCTATATATTTGCCATAGAAATTCTTGAAAATATCTTCTGCAATTTTATGAGAAGGCACTGAGTTCCTTAACTCAGTTCCATTAACTGCCAAGTGTCTCCTGATTGCTTTGTGCACAGTCCCAGTCTCTGTAAGATAAGGAGGTCCTGTGTATTTGCTATACCAAAGTGAGAGCAGGTTTCTTCCTCCCATTTCTGACACAATCTCATCACTCCCCCTCTGCAGGGGATCCAGGAGGCTACCTCCACAATTTCTATGGTCAAAGCAAACTTGTTTGCAGTGTCACTACCCCAGAAGTATATTTGTTCATCAAGCAAAGTCTCATCAGGCTTATTTCAATTATCTATTCAAAAAAAATGAGTGATTAATAACACACAGGGCACATATATCACCTCAGTGGTTTCAACAGATATGGTTTCGAGTATTTAAAGAGGTAGTTGAGTTTGTTCTTATCACATTTGTTTCCTATAGCAGTTGCAACAAATGACCACAAACTGGATGGCTTAAAACAAAAGAAATTCATTTGCTCACATTTTTGATGCTAGAAGAGAGCAGGGGCTTGCTCTCTCCCCCTCTCTCTCTCTGAAGTCCCCAGAAGACGCTCTCCTTCATGGTCTTTCTCTCAGTTCCTGATGTCATTGGCAGCCTTCGACTTGTAGATGCATCACTCCAATCTCTGCCTCTATTGCCCAATGACATTCTCTCTGGATGTGTACATTGTCTTTGCATGTGTGTCATTTTTTTTTTAAGATTTTATTTATTTATTTGAGAGAGAGAGAGAAAGAGAGGGAGAACACAGAGGGAGAGGGAGAAACAGACTCCCCACTGAGCAGAGAGCCTGATGGGTGGGACTCAATCCCAGGACCCTGGGATCATGACCTGAGCTGAAGGCAGATGCTTAACCCACTGAGCCACCCAGGCGCCCCTGTGTGTCTTTTTTTTTTTTTTTAAGATTTACTTATTTATTTGAGGGGGGAGGGGCAGAGGCAAAAGGAGAGAGAGAAACTTAAGCAGACTCCATGCTGACCTTGAAGCTGGACACAGGGCTTCATCTCACAATCCTGAGATCATGACCTGAGCCAAAACTAAGAGTTGGACGCTTAACCACCTGCGCCACCCAGGCATCCTGGTGCGTATCTCTTTATATCTCTTCTTCTCTTCTTGTAAGGACGCTTGACACATTGGATTAGGGACCCACCTTACTTCAGTATGACCCCATCTTAATTGACATCATAATGAGATCTGCAAAGACCCTATTTTCAAGTAAGTTTTCATACCCACAGGTACCAGGGGTAAGGATTTTAACGTATGTTTTTTTTTTTTTTTAAAGTTATTCTTTTTTTTTTTAAAAGATTTTATTTATTTATTTGAGAGAGAGAGAGAATGAGAGACAGAGAGCATGAGAGGGAGGAGGGTCAGAGGCAGAAGCACTCCCTGCCGAGCAGGGAGCCCGATGCGGGACTCCATCCCGGGACTCCAGGATCATGACCTGAGCCGAAGGCAGTCGCTTAACCGACTGAGCCACCCAGGCGCCCAAGTCTTGCCTTCTTTACTATGGATCTTTGAGGAGTCAAGCCACTCCTTCTGAGCCACATGGAGGGAAATGGAGAAACAGTGCACATTAAATTCTAACAATGTAATACGTGGACAAATCCCTGCACTGTATGTGTTTCATGCACCAAAGCACTCAGCACACGCTACTTAGTGCTATTTCTCTTGTCAGAAACACTCCTGCTTGTCTGAGGAAGCACTGGCAAATATATAGTCTGTTGTTCCGTAACTAACTCTGGGTATGAAATGTTTTTATTCCGAAGAAAAGGGACGCTAGTTGATGTCTCTTTATTTAGAGTAGAAATGCATAATTTAAGATGACTAGGATGCTAGTTTGCATGTCTATAATATTTAAGAGGAAATTATTCTCCTACCCATGTACACAAACATACACACAAAAACACAGTATGCACATGACCTGTTCTAGTCATTGCCATATTTCTGTTATTGTTAATCTCCCAGGCTAGTGTTTTTATGGTGTCAAAGTTTACCCTGACTATACAGTTTTAACAGGTGTTCTGTCTGCCACCTTACATTATTGTTATTTGAATGTTGCGACCATAATGGTTTTTGAAGCATCTTTTCCTATGAAATCTGTGATGTACAAATAAATATTATTTACTTCGATTGCATTCCCTTTTTCTATTAACATTTCAAGCTGTTAAATCTCTGATTGAGCTCAACAACTTTTAAAACCGACCAAAGGCAGTATTTAAAAAACAAAGCTTTTGACACCTGGGTGGCTCTGTAAGTTAAGCGTCTCCCTTTGACTCAGGTCATGATCCCAGAGTCTTGGGATTGAGCCCAATGTCGGGCTCCCTGCTCAGCTGGGAGTCTGCTTCTCCCTCTGCCTAACCCCACAACCCCTGGCTTGTGCTCTCTCTCTCTCTCTCAAATAAATAAGTAAAATCTTAAAAACAACAACAGCATAGCTTTTCTTTTCCAAACTTGTGCTACAGTATATGAAACAAGTAAACTCATTTTCAGATCATTGGACTTCAGATCCATAATGATTTATTTCCTAGAAGGAAATGCTTTTTTCCTTCTTGTTCTTCTTTTGTAATGATTACTGCCCCATCGTTACACAATTAATGAGGTTTTACTCTGTGGTTCTTATGTGTATTGATTTAAAAATCTTTAATTGCTTCCTCTTAAGAACAACTGAGGAGAAATTGCTTTTCCCTTTCTTCCATGTTTTCTTGCCCTGTATCAGTCCTGAATAACAATACCACACAAGAAGGAAGAGCAATTCTAAAATACACTATGTATTAAAAACTGTGGCATTTTGTCAATATAGATTACCTCCCTGCTAATATAAGAACCCTGCAATATGACTAGCTCAAGCACAAAACCAGGATCCAGGATCAGATATAGAACTAGTTCTATTTAACTTCTGATCAGAAAATCTTGCCCGCTCTTACAGAATGCATTTTTCATGCTTGCATTTATATTTGGTTTTTGTTGCTCTTGTTTTTACTAACAACAACATAAATATCCAATAGATTTTTCTAAGATAAGGAAAATCAAATTTTATTAATATAGTTTTCTTTTGCATTCCACTTATTTGGTAGACTGGAGGTAGGGGGCAAAAACTAAATATTATGTTATCCTTTGGGTGTATTAGAGGAAGAAAAAACACCACATTCCCTTTAAAGTCTTCATAAGTTAGTATTTTCCTCTTCATCCTGTGTCACAATCCTGTCATTCACCTTCATTAGTACTGGAGAAATTTCATCCTATGGTTTAGCTAATTATATCGCCTTCTGAAGAGTAAAAAAATTGCAGTGGTCATAAACCTATCCCTTGTCTTCACCTCTCTTTACACTTTAACTAATTAATTAATTTAACGGTGATTGTGCAGGGAGTTCCTCACAATGTGTTTCTTTTTTTGGTTTTTCATTTTGGAAACGAAAGCATGTCATTGATGAGCCATTGTTTTTCCCACTTCTGGCTACCATAAATAAAGCTGCTGTGAATCTTTACTGTGGGCATGCATGGAAGTTTTCTAGGTACATATGGAAAGGAGCAAGTGCTGAGGTATTGCTATTAGCTTTCAGATTTTCAGTCGTATCAGGAAGTGTCAAGTTCCTTTCCATACTGGTTACAATAATTTCCATCTGCCCCACTCCCCCCCACAGTCGATGAGAGTTTTAGTTGCTCTATGTCCTCACCAGCTCTAGGAAGTAACAGACTTTTTAATTTTTGTTCATGTGCTGTGTGTAGTAGTATTTCACTGATGTTTTAATTTACATTTCCCTACTTGTATTGAGGCTTGGTGCTTTTTCATTAGTTCGTAAGCAACTTGGATTTTCCCTATGTGAAGTGCTTGAACTTGAGGGATGCTGAAATAAATAACAAACCATCATTCAGCTCAGAGAGCATGCACTTTAGGGTGGAGAACTGTGGCTAATGGAATTTGTGAGCCAAGAAATTATAGGGCTATGCACCAAAAACCAGAGAACTCATGAAGATAGAGAGTGTGTGAATCAGGAATGAAATTGTGGAAGTGAGGATATCTGATCAATCTAAATGACTGCCTTGAAGAATTTAGATGAGTAAAGATGGCAAGGCTATTTCAAGTAGAAAAAACAAGTAGGCAAGGTGCAGAAAACAAGAGTCTACATGGTATAAGTAGGTATTCTAGATTTTATGCTGTAGAATATCAGTTCTCAAACTTGAAAGTACATCACAATCACATGGGCAGCTTGTAAAACAAAGATTCTGGGCCCCATATCCAGAGTTTCTGATTTGGTGGTTTGAGGATGAAGCTTGAGATTTTCATTTCAAACAATTTCCCAGTTAATTCTGGTCCTGCTGTTCTGTGGACTTCATCCTGAAAACCCTTGCTGTTCAATTTTTTAATTTCATTTAGTTCAATCTGACAGTTCTTTAAAATATGGATTTGAAGCAGAAGTTGGAGACAGGGTGGCAAACTCAATCACAACTGTTCTAAAGAAATGGGAAAAGAGCCTGAGCAGGGTCCATAGATATAGAGGTGATAAGATGCATTGATAAACAGAGGATGTAAAAGAAAGGAATTTTAATTGATTGGAAACAATGATGAGAAAGAAATCCAGGATAATTTCAAAGCTTCTGAATTCTACCTGTGGATGAAAAATTTCAATAAGGACAGAGGAACAAATTTCAGAGAAGATGATGAGTTCAAACGTATATGGTGTATGTATTGATATAGCAATGTGTGAAGTTATTCCTGATACACATGTCCTTCAGACAGCTGGATACTGAAATTTAAAGTTCAAGGACATTACAGGAGAGAATTATACATTTGGGAGTAGTTAATAATGACCAAAGGGAAGTGGGGGTTGGGGAGAGGGAGGGGGACGATGTTTAAAGATTTACAATGGAAGGAACCTTGAGGGAGACAGAGAAGGTTAGAAAATGAATGAATGTCACAGAAGCCAAGTGAGCAAAAGCCTCCAAAATGGAGTGAGTGTTTCCAAATGTAGCAATATGGTGGCCATTGCTGAAATTGTTAGAGCAATTTCTGAGGAAGAAAGGGGCAGAAGTCAGAATTCGGAATAAAAAAGGAGACAGTGTGTATGGAATCTATTAGTAAGGGCTATAGCTCTTAATGAAAGCAGAAAACAGGACAGAGCTATTCTCCAAAAATAAATAAATAAATAAATAAATAAATAAATAAGATGATTCTGGAAAACATTAGGTGCTCTCTCTGTATTATAAAAGTATAAATATCTGCTATGGTAATTGTTCAAAGAGCTCCCATTAACAGGAGCATACTGAGGATCAGCTTCAACATCTGCATTTGGTATTGTACACACTTCTCTATTTATGGTGAATTTGTATGCAAAATACTTGAAACAATCCATCTTCTGAGAAACTTGAGTACATGTGTTATAAAAGCCAAACACCGGGGTAATTTCAAAACAGTCTGCAATAGATTACTCTTAGATTTCATCCAATTAAGTTAGAACTAAATTGGTTTTCTTTTTGCTTTGAGATTCTTCTGGAGTTAGGCTATAATGAATTTTGATAATGTTTTTTACATTTCTACACTACCTCCTGCAAGCTGATACATCAAGATGGCTTTGCTTATCTTAAAAGTTAAGAAAAAAAGATACACATTTCCTACATTTGATTATGGCAATTTGCTTACCCTCCTTTAGCTTACTTAACCGAAATTGAGAAGGGTGATGGGGAGACCGGAAAGAAGTAGGTCTAAGTTATATTTATTTTTGTATGTACATTTTCAGTGGCTCTATTGAAGGAGAATTAAGTATAACTTGGTTTCTTTGTGTTACTTCGTAGTTACTTTCACTGTTGCCCAAATCCTCAAGATGCTAAAGACTTCACTAATTTTTAGGAGTCCAATCTGCACTTATGTTTTACTGCTACCAGCAGTTACAGATTCAGGTGTTTTGCTAATTCTGTCTAATTATCCTAGAGGCCCTGGGATTTGTTTGGCCCAGGTGCATAAAGATTATATAATTTAGGAATAAAAGCATCTAAACCCTACACCATTTATGTAGAAATCAATAAGTAAAGTAAGAGATACATAAATTACCCAAGCTATCAAATCACACCATAGGATAAGCATGCCAATTTAATAAGTTACTTCCTAATTAAATGACATTTTATTAGTTTACAGTTCTTAAATATTAACACAGACAATATATTTTTATTTGCCAACGGAAGAATATTGTGAAGAAAACATAGCAAATAATAAATAACTGTTCAATCAAATGCAAATATATTTCTAATTTGTATGTAATAACTTTACTGTGTTAAATTAAAGGTGCTTCTATTTCAAGTTTCTTTTGTGTTACCTTGAAAAGAACAACTATGTGGTGAAATTATGTGCTGAAGTTGTATTCTAAATAAGCTAATCTTAATCATTCTTTTTCTAAAGAAGGTCTGAAATAGGAGACTTGACTGGCCATGGTTGTGTTCTAATAGAAAAAAGATTATTTGACCCTTTACTCTTGGCTGAGCAATTTTCATGGTATTGAGAATCTCAAGACATTGTAGAGAGATTATTTTAGTGATAAAAATAGTTGATTTTAAGCAAATTTATATTTTGTGTAAATTCATGAAAATTTCAATAGAGGCAATACTAAGAAAAACAAAACAAAGTGCATAATATACTTAGTGGAACAATGAAGGAACAAAACCAACTGTTGACTCCTTATTCATTAGACTGATTAACCTTTATTATTTCCTTACACTTTGAGCCCTGTTCTACCCAATACCTCATTGCAGATACTTTAAACACCGTTTCTTGCACAGGACACTAGGGATTCAATGTCAAAAATAGATATCAGGGCGCCTGAGTGTCTCAGTTGGCTAAGCATCTGCCTTAGGCTCAGGTCATGATCTCAGCATGCTAGGATCTAGCCCCACATTGAGGCCTCTGATCAGTGGGGAGTCTGCTTCTCCCTCTGTGCTCTCTCCCTCCCTCTCTCTTTTCCCGTTTCTGTCAAATAAATAAAAAAAATCTTTTAAAAAATTGATATCGTTTTTCTTTTTCATGATGTTTTTATGATGTTTGCAGTCTAGGGAGGAAAGAGAATAGTAAATGCATAATCATCGATCAGTAGTATGCTGGGCTCTCTGTTAGGGATAATCATGAGAAGAGGGGCTTTGCACAACAGATTAAAAAGACTATGTGATGTGTCATATCCCCAAGACTAAAAAGGCTCTCTGAACACAATGACTAGCTACCTTCTACTCTATCCTAACATTCTGTTGGAGCGTGATAACATAGGGGCTGAGGAATGTGGGCTTACGAGGTCCTTCTTGGAAGTCAGAGAAGCAAGGTTTTTGTCTCCGTGGGGTCTGAGCAACTTCTAAGACAGAAGACTTAGGTTGATGTCTGGAATATATATCATTCAGTGTTTGAAGAGAACTGATCCTTTCAGACCAACTCATTTCATTTCACAGATGAGAAAATGGATCAAGATCAAAAATGGAAGACAGGACTCAAACGTTGATGTTTGCATTCCAAACAACACATTACTTTTTCTCACTTTATGATCCTGCCCTCACATTTCTGATTATCTCAAGGAGAAAAATACTTCCAATTTTCCAAAGTGTTTTAGTTTCTTAAATTAATCACAACAAAGGAAAAACATCTTTCATTTCTTTTCACCCTAAGGAAATATAAGACTTATAGCACTCCTCGTGATCATACAAGGAGGACTTTTTCTGTAATATTCAAACACCTTTTTATAGATTGTATAAAATAAAATGAAACAGAAAATTTTTATAAGCAGCTACTACCAGTACTTACATTAGAATATTACCATATTCAAAATGGAATCATAAGTACTCAGAATATGCACTAAGCTTTTTACATGGTTTATATGAACTTTTTTATACCTAAGATGTGAATTTTCCTTCTTTGCTTATTACTTTGTCAAATGTCCTAACAAGAAGACCTGTTCGATATGCCTGTTCTTGTAGTCATAGAAACATGTTACGTTATTCATTTTGTTGTCTTAACACTTTTTTCCCCTTTTCTCCAAATAACAAAAAGACAAGTAAATATATTAAATATAATATAAATAATTATATTATTATGATAATATTTCAAATTATCATAAACACAGACTTCTTTTTATATTTTTTTTTCTGGTATAGGCTTCTTGTAAATGTTGTTTTGAAAAAAGTAAATGTGGATGGAATAAATCTATTGAGTTATTAAAATCACTGAAAGCAATATAGTTTTTTAAAAAATGAAATTGTTTTTCAGACATGTTACTATTTCCCCCCTTGAGGTGTTCTATAAAACGAGAATAAATACTAAAGCTTGGAGTGCAGGGCTAGGAAACTATTCAGGGATCAATTCCCCTATGTTCATTTAATTTCTCTTACAATCAGGGGGCCTTGACACCATGGGCACCTGCTATCTGTGAAGTCATAGCTGTCTGTTAAATGACTGAAATCTCATTGAACACGTAAATGCCCAAACAGCAAATATAAATGTGATGCAGAACCTGGGTAATTATGAACAATGAGCTGTACAGAGACGGGAGTGAAGAGTTGATTTAAGTGTCCTATGGAGTCCCTGATGATAATCAGTCCTGATGATTCTTTTACATAGAAGTAAATGACATTTGAAATACATAAAAATAAAAACCTACTACCCAACAGTTTCCAAAGGATGTGTCCATCCTATTTTATAGAACAGATGGGGAGTCAAATCGAGATTCTAAGTATTCTGTGCTAATTGCTAACCAGATAAATTCCTATTTAGTGTATGTATCCTAACCCGTGTGCTTATAACATTTTCTAGGATCAAGGAACACATATTGAGGCCTAAATCTTGAAGCCGATTGCTGTTGCCAAATTCCTATTGGATTAAATGATTTCCTAGGGCTGGAGTACATTCTCTATGTTAGAAATTTGGTTTTCCTAAGCCAGAATGTAATGCTAAAGAGATTTATAAACAGCTGTTGGCCCTTTGTTTGTGTAACTGGAACACAAGAAAGTTATCTAAATATTGAATAACTTTGTTCTGTAGTGGAGTTTGGAGTTTTGTTGACTGAGACATATACGCTTTGCTTCTAGCCAGAATCCTTAAAGGTTAAATGAGGCCTATATTCTACCTATGTTTTTTTAATGAACTACTGAAGAAAATTAATGTATATTCAATGCAGAGTTTACAGAGTTCCCTTTTAAACAGAAATATTTGTATTTCAGCAGTTATTGATTAAGCTACTCTGTGTTCAATGTATTCCACTATGTGCCGGTGATATAAAGCTAGTTAAAACACAATACGTGTTCTAAACTAAAATGATAATCTCGTACTAAACTGGAATATTAATATCTTAGGTCACATCAGAAACAGAAACAACAGCTATTAGCTTTCTTTTGCCAAGTAAATTACGGAATACACTGTATTTATATCAAGAGGCTTTCTGTTATTTCTCTTCATTTAATTATTTCACAATATGCTTTGAACATTTACTGCGAACAAGACACTGAAAGAACCACTCTGGCTTTAGAAAGGCATGTTAATAACTCATGGCTTATTTAGGGAATTTGTACTCTTTTAAGGAATTTAGGGAGACTTTCTTAAAAATTAAATCCTCTGAAAAAGCTCTTGGTTTACAAAAAGATTAGGTCTTATGTTGAGATTTGTTGTAACTTAATGAAGCAACTGTATCATACTCTTTTCCCATCTAGATTTTAAATGAGTTGGGATGCAGAGTACATAAGGAAGATACTGGATAAAATATTATCTTTACTACCAATACAGTTGGCTAGAAAGTATTGTGGGGACAAGAAATTAAAATTCCCACACATTCCCACCTGAATTGAACTTGGCTTCTGCAGTTCATGCCTTAGTGATCTAACCCGAAGTTGTTGTGATAATCAAATAGGAGAATGTATGTGTAGCATGAGAAAGGTGGGCATAAATACATGAGTTTAGTGGTGAGCGATAAGTTCGTAAGGGAAGCATGATCCAAATCCTCTGTGATGAGATGTGCTCTCATGAGAATCTTGGCTTCTTGCCATGAGAGCAGCTAAGTAAGGTTCATTTAAAATTTTCAATTAGAGGAAAATAAAGATTAATTTTTTGTTTTAGAAAGTCCTCTGTGATGTGTTATTAGTGAAAGCTAGAATAAAGTCAGGAAAGAGGTTATTTTATGGAGGTTATTTTATTTTTACTGCAGTTATTTTGTGACAATATTAAGCCTATGCCAGTTTTAGATTATTATTTTGATTCATAGATTTTTTTCCAGTGATTTTATGTCTGATACTTTCTAAAAATCAGTTAAATGCTGAATGTCATGATCTCACCATGACAGTTGGTTATAGATTTTATGCTACATCATTCTAGTAATAATACAATGCAAAGAAGGAAATTTATAGGAAAAGAAAGATAAAATAAAATAACTTTGATAATTTCATATTATAGACTTGGCAATTGATGCTAATTATGCCACAGAAAATAAAGAAAACACTTTAATTTTAAATCTTAATGAAAACATTCAATATTATGTATCAATATTCATAAGAAAAAATCAAAGACAATGTTTTGCAAATTCTAATGTTTTTTTAAACTTAAAATATCATACCTTAATTTTTCTAATTTAAACAGAAGAATCACGAATAAGGTGAGGATGGTCCAGTATTTTAAAGATAAAAATATCTTTTTACCTGAAGAATCAGAAATGAGGCATCAGATCATGTTTATCAATCCAAAGATAAATTATGTTAGTTAAAAGAAATACTTTGTAGTTTCAGAGCAAGCACATTAACCTAGGCACAGCAGAGACAAAAAAAAATTCTTAAATACCTGTATTATCTTTGGGGAACCAACCTAATGGATTTTTGCATATGCAAGGGTTATTTTCCTTCAAAAAGAATAAGGAAATATAAATTAGGATGTAGAATGTATCACGGAAAAGCTGTGTTCATACCACATGTGATATATGACTAATCTTATGAACCCACTGATGTTGAATTTAAAGGGAAATATGCAACATGTTTTGCTGTATTTGGTAAATGTTTTGACGTACTTTTTCATTAAAAAAAATATTTGAGGCAACTCTGTAGGCGATGTGCTGTTTTTGTCAATGAAAACTGAAGGTTATTGTTTCACGACAGGATGTAATATGATTTACTGGCACTGATATGGATGGTAAGACCCACCATTATAAAGTTACATTGTCAAATAGCACTGTTCCATTTCACTTAATAATTCCAAACCACATTACAGCCAGAAAATTTAAATTGAGGCTCATATATACCAATTAAAGAAAACTAACCATCTGTAATTCTCTCTGGCCCGCTGCAACCAAACCTTGATATACTTTCACAGAGAATGTAACTTGCATTTAGGGTGACTCCTAACTATCTTAAGAGGTTAGTGTCCCATCTTTCCTTTTCTTGATTTAGTTGCTAATTCTTATTCTAAGGTAATAGTTTTTCAAGAAATTCAAAACAGTCCTCATGTTGTACCTCAATCTAACCTGAATTAACTATTTCTCCCATCTCAGTCTAGTCTTGGAAATCCCCAGCTTGATGATATTGTCACATTTTAACTATTTCATCACTCAGTCTTCTTTGCATTCTATTCTTGCATTGCATCATTAGACATTTAAATTTTTACCCTAATTAAAAAAATCATTTCATTTGGAAAAAATTGCACAAGAATCCTTGGCAAACAGAGAGTTTCCTCTTCACAGATTTTTTTCATGTATTTATTTCTGTTTATTTTATCATATTCCATAAGAAATGTGGTACCCATATGCATGAGCCACAGATCTCATGGAGCTGTTGGGGTAAGTAGAAAAAGTGAGAATGGAAGAAAATTTTTAAAAAGGAGACGGGAAACGTGGCAAAAGAACATAGAGATTTTGCAAGAAAGCCTTGAGTAACATAAAACCATGAGAGACGATGGACTCTGAAAAACAAACTGAGGGTTCTAGAGGGGAGGGGGGTGGGGGGATGGGTTAGCCTGGTGATGGGTATTAAAGAGGGCACGTTCTGCATGGAGCCCTGGGTGTTATATGCAAACACTGAATCATGGAACACCACATCAAAAACTAATGATGTAATGTATGGTGATTAATATAACATAATAAAAAAATGTCAAATAAGGGAGGTTAGACACAGGATTTGAGTTGCGCCCTACGGATAGCTATGAGGAATAAGCAATGTGCTGGCAATCACAGTAGAGATACTTAAAATTCTGGAACAAAAACATAACTACTTGTGCAGCTAATTATTCATATTTTTGGGGGAAAAGCAAAGATATTTTCTATCCTGCCATAATTCTCCCCAAAATATGAAAATATATTAAAAAAATCTGTGAAGAGGAAACTCTCTGTTTGCCAAGGATTCTTGTGCATTTTTTCCCAAAATATGATAAAATAAACAGAAATAAATACATGAAACATTGCCATGAGAACCCATGAGACCTAAGCTTGTCATTATTTGTGGGGTGTTATTTGTCCAACCATGTCACCAGGTTGGGGGATCACAGAAGAATTTCATCCTTAAGTGGGATTGGCATGTATGACATAGGACTTGAGAAGGTTCTGAATGCAAAAGGAAGTAGAAAGAGCAGTAAATTCGACTCTAATGACATTGGGTGCTGCTGTATTGACCCCTCTCCTTTGACCCTCACTCATGGCCTTGTGAGAGCTCTCTCTATTGTCAGTGCATTGAAGAAATAGAAGAAAACAATGTGGTTTCCCGATGATGCACACATGATACAAATAACACCCCAAATTGGAAGGCTGCAGCATGCCAGTTTCACACCAGTGGTTCCCTGAAGGACAGTGAGAAAGCGAAAGGACCCCAACA